>NW_027040139.1:132500-145000 GCF_034236695.1 Oncorhynchus nerka
TCTATGTCCATTCTATTCATTATGTTTCTATGTCCGCTGTACTCGTTATAGTCTATGTCCATTCTATTCATTATAGTTCTATGTCCGTTGTACTCGTTATAGTCTATGTCCATTCTATTCATTATGTTTCTATGTCCGCTGTACTCGTTATAGTCTATGTCCGTTGTACTCGTTATAGTTCTATGCCCGTTGTACTCGTTATAGTCTATGTCCATTCTAGTCATTATAGTTCTATGCCCATTCTATTCATTATGTTTCTATGTCCGCTGTACTCGTTATAGTCCATGTCCATTCTATTCATTATAGTTCTATGTCCGTTGTACTCGTTATAGTCTATGTCCATTCTATTCACTATGTTTCTATGTCCGCTGTACTCGTTATAGTTCTATGTCCATTCTATTCATTATAGTTCTATGTACATTCTATTCATTATAGTTCTATGTACATTCTATTCATTATAGTTCTATGTCCGTTGTACTCGTTATAGTCTATGTCCATTCTATTCATTATGTTTCTATGTCCGCTGTACTCGTTATAGTCTATGTCCATTCTATTCATTATGTTTCTATGTCCGTTGTACTCGTTATAGTCTATGTCCATTCTATTAATTATAGTTCTATGTACATTCTAGTCATTATAGTTCTATGTACATTCTATTCATTATAGTTCTATGTCCGCTGTACTCGTTATAGTCTATGTCCATTCTATTAATTATAGTTCTATGTACATTCTATTCATTATAGTTCTATGACAGCGTCTCAGCGGTCTGTTCCATTCTCTCATTAACAGCTCTGCTAATCACAGCGACAATTAGCCTAGCCCCCGCTGTGGCCTCACACACACACACACACACACACACACACACACACACACACACACACACACACACACACACACACACACACTGCCTAATAGCCTCAGACACACAGAAAAACACGACAGGGGAAACATCATGCCAAAAGACAACATGATCTCACAGCTAATTTGACTTCACATTCTGACGTTTCTCCACGTTTCTCCACACGTCATTTTTTTCAAAGTTGTTCCAGACGTAAAATATGTAAAAAAAAAAAAAAAGTTAGACACCTCACAGCTGGTTAAATTTAGGCAATCATTCTGATTGGTTAAGGTAAGGGTTAAGGTTTGGGATAGGGTTGTGATTGGTTAAGGTAAGGGTTAATTAAGGTTTGGAATAGGGTTATGATTGGTTAAGGTAAGGGTTAAGGTCTGGGATAGGGTTATGATTGGTTAAGGTAAGGGTTAAGGTCTGGGATATGATTGGTTAAGGTAAGGGTTAAGGTCTGGGATAGGGTTATGATTGGTTAAGGTAAGGGTTAAGGTCTGGGATATGATTGGTTAAGGTAAGGGTTAAGGTCTGGGATAGGGTTATGATTGGTTAAGATAAGGGTTAAGGTCTGGGATAGGGTTATGATTGGTTAAGGTTTGGGATAGGGTTATGATTGGTTAAGGTAAGGGTTAAGGTCTGGGATAGGGTTATGATCGGTTAAGGTTTGGGATAAGGTCTGGGATAGGGTTATGAATGGTTAAGGTAAGGGTTATGAATGGTTAAGGTAAGGGTTAAGGTCTGGGATATGATTGGTTAAGGTCTGGGATAGGGTTATGAATGGTTAAGGTAAGGGTTAAGGTCTGGGATAGGGTTATGATTGGTTAAGGTAAGGGTTAAGGTCTGGGATAGGGTTATGATTGGTTAAGGTAAGGGTTATGAATGGTTAAGGTTTGGGAAATGATTGGTTAAGGTAAGGGTTATGATTGGTTAATGTCTGGGAAATGATTGGTTAAGGTAAGGGTTAAGGTCTGGGATAGGGTTATGAATGGTTAAGGTCTGGGATAGGGTTATGAATGCTTAAGGTTTGGGATAGGGTTATGATTGGTTAAGGTAAGGGTTAAGGTCTGGGATAGGGTTATGATTGGTTAAGGTAAGGGTTAAGGTCTGGGATAGGGTTATGATTGGTTAAGGTTTGGGATAGGGTTATGATTGGTTAATGTCTGGGAAATGATTGGTTAAGGTAAGGGTTAAGGTCTGGGATAGGGTTATGAATGAAAAACGAGTCTCTAACACTGGGGATTGAACACGTGACCCTCGGAGCCCATCCGCCATCCCCGTCCACAACACCCTAACAAAAAACCCAAGCCTACTTGGGCGGCAGGTAGCCTGGAACCCGAAAGGTTGCTGGATCGAATCCCGAGCTGACAAGTTACAAATCTGTCATTCTGCCCCCAACAACAACGGCTTAAGGCAACCCCTATCCTGGTCTCTCCCCCTACACAGGGGTGTGTATCCTGGTCTCTCCCCTACACAGGGGTGTGTCCTGGTCTCTCCCCCCCTACACAGGGGTGTGTATCCTGGTCTCTCCCCCCCTACACAGGGGTGTGTATCCTGGTCTCTCTCTCCCTACACATGGGTGTGTATCCTGGTCTCTCTCCCCTACACAGGGGTGTGTATCCTGGTCTCTCTCCCCCTACACAGGGGTGTGTGTCATGGTCTCTCCTCCCCTACACAGGGGTGTGTGTCCTGGTCTCTCTCCCTACACAGGGGTGTGTCCTGGTCTCTCCCCCCCTACACAGGGGTGTGTCCTGGTCTCTCTCCCCTACACAGGGGTGTGTCCTGGTCTCTCCCCCCCTACACAGGGGTGTGTCCTGGTCTCTCTCCCCTACACAGGGGTGTGTCCTGGTCTCTCCCCTACACAGGGGGTGTGTCCTGGTCTCTCTCCCTACACAGGGGTGTGTCCTGGTCTCTCTCCCCTACACAGGGTGTGTCCTGGTCTCTCTCCCCTACACAGGGGTGTGTCCTGGTCTCTCTCCCCACACAGGGGTGTGTATCCTGGTCTCTCCCCTACACAGGGGTGTGTCCTGGTCTCTCTCCCTACACAGGGGTGTGTATCCTGGTCTCTCCCCTACACAGGGGGTGTATCCTGGTCTCTCTCCTACACAGGGGTGTGTCCTGGTCTCTCCCTACACAGGGGTGTGTCCTGGTCTCTCCCCTACACAGGGGTGTGTCCTGGTCTCTCTCCTACACAGGGGTGTGTCCTGGTCTCTCCCTACACAGGGGTATGTCCTGGTCTCTCTCCCACACAGGGGTGTGTCCTGGTCTCTCCCTACACAGGGGTGTGTCCTGGTCTCTCTCCCCTACACAGGGGTGTATCCTGGTCTCTCCCTACACAGGGGTGTGTCCTGGTCTCTCTCCCCACACAGGGGTGTGTCCTGGTCTCTCCCTACACAGGGGTGTGTCCTGGTCTCTCCCCCACACAGGGGTGTGTCCTGGTCTCTCTCTCACACAGGGGTGTGTATCCTGGGTCTCTCCCCACACAGGGGTGTGTCTGTCCTTGACTTCTGAAACATGATATTTGTTGAGGTTAATGAATATTTTTGTGAGTTGAGTTTAATATATGTTTTTCAGGGTTCAGTTCCTCTGGGAGGGGGTAGGGTTCAGTTCCTCTGGGAAGGGGTAGGGTTCAGTTCCTATGGGAGGGGGTAGGGTTCAGTTCCTCTGGGAGGGGGTAGGGTTCAGTTCCATCTGGGGGGGGTAGGGTTCAGTTCCTCTGGGAGGGGGTAGGGTTCAGTTCCTCTGGGAGGGGGTAGGGTTCCAGTTCCTCTGGAAGGGGGTAGGGTTCAGTTCCTCTGGGAGGGGGTAGGGTTCAGTTCCTCTGGGAGGGGGTAGGGTTCAGTTCCTCTGGGAGGGGGTAGGGTTCAGTTCCTCTGGGAGGGGGTAGGGTTCAGTTCCTCTGGGAGGGGTAGGGTTCAGTTCCTCTGGGAGGGGGTAGGGTTCAGGTCCTCTGGGAGGGGGTAGGGTTCAGTTCCTCTGGGAGGGGGTAGGGTTCTGTTCCTCTGGGAGGGGTTAGGGTTCTGTTGCTCTGGGAGGGGGTAGGGTTCAGTTCCTCTGGGAGGGGGTATGGGTCAGTTCCTCTGGGAGGGGGTCCTCTAGGAGGGGGTAGGGTTCAGTTCCTCTGGGAGGGGGGTAGGGTTCAGTTCCTCTGGGAGGGGGTAGGTCTGTTTTTCAGGGTTCAGTTCCCTCTGGGAGGGGGTAGGGTTCAGGTCCTCTGGGAGGGGGTAGGGTTCAGGTCCTCTGGGAGGGGTTAGGGCCTGTTGCTCTGGGAGGGGTAGGGTTCCAGTTCCTCTGGGAGGGGGTAGGGTTCAGTTCCTCTGGGAGGGGGGGTATGGGTCAGTTCCTCTGGGAGGGGTAGGGTTCAGTTCCTCTGGGAGGGGGTAGGGTTCAGTTCCTCTGGGGAGGGGGTAGGTCTGTTTTTCAGGGTTCAGTTCCTCTGGGAGGGGGTAGGGTTCAGGTCCTCTGGGAGGGGGTAGGGTTCAGTTCCTCTGGGGGGGGGTAGGGTTCAGTCCCCCTGGGAGGGGGTAGGGTTCAGTTCCTCTAGGGAGGGGGTAGGTCTGTTTTTCAGGGTTCAGTTCCTCTAGGAGGGGGTAGGTCTGTTTTTCAGGGTTCCGTTCCTCTGGGAGGGGGTAGGTCTGTTTTTCAGGGTTCAGGTCCTCTGGGAGGGGGTAGGTCTGTTTTTCAGGGTAGGTCTGTTCCTGGTCCTCTGGGAGGGGGTAGGTCTGTTTTTCAGGGTTCAGTTCCTCTGGGAGGGGGTAGGTCTGTTTTTCAGGTTTCAGTTCCTCTAGGAGGGGGTAGGTCTGTTTTTCAGGGTTCAGTTCCTTCTAGGAGGGGGTAGGTCTGTTTTTCAGGGTTCAGTTCCTCCTCGGAGGGGGTAGGGTTCAGTTCCTCTGGGAGGGGGTTAGGGTTCAGTTCCTCTGGGAGGGGGTAGGGTTCAGTTCCTCTGGGAGGGGGTAGGGTTCAGGTCCTCTGGGAGGGGGTAGGTCTGTTTTTCAGGGTTCAGTTCCTCTAGGAGGGGTAGGTCTGTTTTTCAGGGTTCAGTTCATCTAGGAGGGGGTAGGTCTGTTTTTCAGGGTTCAGTTCCTCTGGGAGGGGTTAGGGTTCAGTTCCTCTGGGAGGGGGGTAGGGTTCAGTTCCTCTGGGGAGGGGGTAGGGTTCAGTTCTTCTGGGAGGGGGTAGGGTTCAGTTCCTCTGGGGAGGGGGTAGGGTTCAGTTCCTCTGGGATGGGGGTAGGTCTGTTTTTCAGGGTTCAGTTCCTCTGGGAGGGGGTTAGGGTTCAGTTCCTCTGGGAGGGGGTAGGGTTCAGTTCCTCTGGGAGGGGGTAGGTGTTCAGTTCCTCTGGGAAGGGGGTAGGGGTTCAGTTCCTCTGGGAGGGGGTAGGGTTCAGTTCCTCTGGGAGGGGGTAGGGGTTCAGTTCAGTTCCTCTGGGAGGGGGTAGGGTTCAGTTCCTCTGGGAGGGGGTAGGGTTCAGTTCCTCTGGGAGGGGTAGGGTTCAGTTCCTCTGGGAGGGGGGGTAGGGTTCAGTCCCTCTGCGAGGGGGTAGGGTTCAGGTTCCTCTGGGAGGGGGTAGGGTTCAGTTCCTCTGGGAGGGGGTAGGGTTCAGTTGCTCTGGGAGGGGTAGGGTTCAGTTCCCTCTGGGAGGGGGTAGGGTTCAGTTCCTCTGGGAGGGGGTATGGTTCAGTTCCTCTGGGAGGGGGTAGGGTTCAGTTCCTCTGGGAGGGGGTAGGGTTCAGTTCCTCTGGGAGGGGGTAGGTCTGTTTTTCAGGGTTCAGTTCCTCTGGGAGGGGGTAGGGTTCAGGTCCCTCTGGGAGGGGGTAGGGTTCAGTTCCTCTGGGGGGGGTAGGGTTCAGTTCCCCTGGGAGGGGGTAGGGTTCAGTCAGTCCTCTAGGAGGGGGTAGGTCTGTTTTTCAGGGTTCAGTTCCTCTGGGAGGGGGTAGGTCTGTTTTTCAGGGTTCCGTTCCTCTGGGAGGGGGTAGGTCTGTTTTTCAGGGTTCAGTTCCTCTGGGAGTGGGGTAGGTCTGTTTTTCAGGGTTCAGTGCCTCTGGGAGGGGAGTAGGTCTGTTTTTCAGGGTTCAGTTCCTCTGGGGGGTGGGGGGTAGGTCTGTTTTTCAGGTTTCAGTTCCTCTAGGAGGGGGTAGGTCTGTTTTTCAGGGTTCAGTTCCTCTAGGAGGGGGTAGGTCTGTTTTTCAGGGTTCAGTTCCTCCCGGAGGGGGTAGGGTTCAGTTCCTCTGGGAGGGGGTAGGTCTGTTTTTCAGGTTCAGGTCCTCTGGGGAGGGGGTAGGTCTGTTTTTCAGGGTTCAGTTCCAGTTCCTCTAGGAGGGGGTAGGTCTGTTTTTCAGGGTTCAGTTCATCTAGGATGGGGGGGTAGGTCTGTTTTTCAGGGTTCAGTTCCTCTGGGAGGGGTTAGGGTTCAGTTCCTCTGGGGAGGGGGTAGGGTTCAGTTCTTCTGGGAGGGGGTAGGGTTCAGTTCCTCTGGGAGGGGGTAGGGTTCAGTTCCTCTGGGAGGGGGTAGGTCTGTTTTTCAGGGGGTAGGGGTTCAGTTCCTCTGGGAGGGGGTAGGGTTCAGTTCCTCTGGGAGGTGGGTAGGGTTCAGTTCCTCTGGGAGGGGGTAGGGTTCAGTTCCTCTGGGAGGGGGTAGGGTTCAGTTCCTCCTGGGAGGGGGTAGGGTTCAGTTGCTCTGGGAGGGGGTAGGGTTCAGTTCCCTCTGGGAGGGGCTAGGGTTCAGTTCCTCTGGGAGGGGGTATGGTTCAGTTCCTCTGGGAGGGGGTAGGGTTCAGTTCCTCTGGGAGGGGGTAGGGTTCAGTTCCTCTGGGAGGGGGTAGGGTTCAGTTCCTCTGGGATGGGGGTAGGTCTGTTTTTCATGGTTCAGTGCCCTCTGGGAGGGGGTAGGGTTCAGTCAGGTCCTCTGGGAGGGGGTAGGGTTCAGTTCCTCTGGGAGGGGGTAGGGTTCAGTTCCTCTGGAAGGGGGTAGGTTTCAGTTCCTCTAGGAGGGGGTAGGTCTGTTTTTCAGGGTTCAGTTCTTCTAGGAGGGGGTAGGTCTGTTTTTCAGGGTCAGTTCCTCTGGGAGGGGTAGGGTTCAGTGCCTCTGGGAGGGGGTAGGTCTGTTTTTCAGGGTTCAGGTCCTCTGGGAGGGGGTAGGTCTGTTTTTCAGGGTTCAGTTCCTCTAGGAGGGGGTAGGTCTGTTTTTCAGGGTTCAGTTCATCTAGGAGGGGGTAGGTCTGTTTTTCAGGGTTCAGTTCCTCTGGGAGGGGTTAGGGGTTCAGTTCCTCTGGGAGGGGGTAGGGTTCAGTTCTTCTGGGAGGGGGTAGGGTTCAGGGTTCCTCTGGGAGGGGGTAGGGTTCAGTTCCTCTGGGATGGGGGTAGGTCTGTTTTTCATGGTTCAGTTCCTCTGGGAGGGGGTAGGGTTCAGTTTTCCTCTGGGAGGGGGTAGGGTTCAGTTCCTCTGGGAGGGGGTAGGGTCAGTTCCTCTGGGAGGGGGTAGGGTTCAGTTCTCTGGGAGGGGGGGTAGGGTTCAGTTGCTCTGGGAGGGGTAGGGTTCAGTGCCTCTGGGAGGGGCTAGGGTTCAGTTCCTCTGGGAGGGGGGTATGGTTCAGTTCCTCTGGGAGGGGGTAGGGTTCAGTTCCTCTGGGAGGGGTAGGGTTCAGTTCCTCTGGGAGGGGGTAGGGTACAGTTCCTCTGGGATGGGGGGTAGGTCTGTTTTTCATGGTTCAGTGCCTCTGGGAGGGGGGTAGGGTTCAGTTCCTCTGGGAGGGGGTAGGGTTCAGTTCCTCTGGGAGGGGGTAGGGTTCAGTTCCTCTGGAAGGGGGTAGGGTTCAGTACCTCTGGGAGGGGGTAGGGTTCAGTTCCCTGGGAGGGGGTAGGGTTCAGTTCCTCTGGGAGGGGGTAGGGTTCAGTTCCTCTGGGAGGGGGTAGGGTTCAGTTCCTCTGGGAGGGGTAGGGTTCAGTTCCTCTGGGAGGGGGTAGGGTTCAGTTCCTCTGGGAGGGGGTAGGGTTCAGGGTCCTCTGGGAGGGGGTAGGGTTCAGTTCCTCCGGGGAGGGGGTAGGGTTCAGTTCCTCTGGGAGGGGGTAGGGTTCAGTCCTCTGGGAGGGGGTAGGGTTCAGTTCCTCTGGGAGGGGGTAGGGTTCAGTTCCTCTGGGAGGGGGTATGGTTCAGTTCCTCTGGGAGGGGGTAGGGTTCAGTTCCTCTGGGAGGGGGTAGGGTTCAGTTCCTCTGGGAGGGGGTAGGTCTGTTTTTCAGGGTTCAGTTCCTCTGGGAGGGGGTAGGGGTTCAGGGTCCCCTGGGGGGGGGGGTAGGGTTCAGTTCCTCTAGGAGGGGGTAGGTCTGTTTTTCAGGGTTCAGTTCCTCTAGGGAGGGGGTAGGTCTGTTTTTCAGGGTTCCGTTCCTCTGGGAGGGGGTAGGTCTGTTTTTCAGGGTTCAGTTCCTCTGGGAGGGGGTAGGTCTGTTTTTCAGGGTTCAGTGCCTCTGGGAGGGGGTAGGTCTGTTTTTCAGGGTTCAGTTCCTCTGGGGGGGTAGGTCTGTTTTTCAGGTTTCAGTTCCTCTAGGAGGGGGTAGGTCTGTTTTTCAGGGTTCAGTTCCTCCAGGGGGGGTAGGTCTGTTTTTCAGGGTTCAGTTCCTCTCTGGGAGGGGTAGGGTTCAGTTCCTCTGGGAGGGGTTAGGGTTCAGTTCCTCTGGGAGGGGGTAGGGTTCAGTTCCTCTGGGAGGGGGTAGGGTTCAGTTCCTCTGGGAGGGGGTAGGTCTGTTTTTCAGGGTTCAGTTCCTCTGGGAGGGGGGGGGTAGGTCTGTTTTTCAGGGTTCAGTTCCTCTGGGAGGGGGGGTAGGGTTCAGTTCCTCTGGGAGGGGGTAGGGTTTTTCAGGGTTCAGTTCCTCTGGGAGGGGGTAGGGTTTTTCAGGGTTCAGTTCCTCTGGGAGGGGGTAGGTCTGTTTTTCAGGGTTCAGTTCCTCTGGGAGGGGGGTAGGTCTGTTTTTCAGGGTTTCCTCTGGGAGGGGGTAGGTCTGTTTTTCAGGGTTCAGTTCCTCTGGGAGGGGGTAGGTCTGTTTTTCAGGGTTCAGGTGCCTCTGGGAGGGGGTAGGTCTGTTTTTCAGGGTTCAGTTCCTCTGGGAGGGGGTAGGTCTGTTTTTCAGGTTTCAGTTCCTCTAGGAGGGGGTAGGTCTGTTTTTCAGGGTTCAGTTGTTCTAGGAGGGGGTAGGTCTGTTTTTCAGGGTTCAGTTCCTCCCGGAGGGGGTAGGGTTCAGTTCCTCTGGGAGGGGGTTAGGGTTCAGTTCCTCTGGGAGGGGGGGGGTAGGGTTCAGTTCCTCTGGGAGGGGGTAGGGTTCAGTTCCTCTGGGAGGGGGTAGGGTTCAGTTCCTCTGGGAGGGGGTAGGGTTCAGGTCCTCTGGGAGGGGGTAGGGTCTGTTTTTCAGGGTTCAGTTCCTCTGGGAGGGGGTAGGTCTGTTTTTCAGGGTTCAGTTCCTCTGGGAGGGGGTAGGGTTCAGTTCCTCTGGGAGGGGGTAGGGTCTGTTATTCAGAGTTCAGTCCCTCTGGGAGGGGGTAGGGTTATTCAGGAGGGGGTAGTCCTCTGGGAGGGGGTAGGTCTGTTTTTCAGGGTTCAGTTCCTCCGGGGAGGGGGGAGGTCTGTTTTTCAGGGTTCAGTTCCTCTGGGAGGGGGCTAGGTCTGTTTTTCAGGGTTCAGTTCCTCTGGGAGGGGGTAGGGTCTGTTTTTCAGGGTTCAGTTGTTCTAGGAGGGGGTAGGTCTGTTTTTCAGGGTTCCGTTCCTCTGGGAGGGGGTAGGTCTGTTTTTCAGGGTTCAGTTCCTCTGGGAGGGGGTAGGTCTGTTTTTCAGGGTTCAGTTCCTCTGGGAGGGGGTAGGGTCTGTTTTTAGGGTTCAGTTCCTCTGGGAGGGGGTAGGTCTGGGTTTCAGTTCCTCTGGGAGGGGGTAGGTCTGTTTTTCAGGGTTCCTCTGGGAGGGGGTAGGTCTGTTTTTCAGGGTTCAGTTCCTCTCGGAGGGGGTAGGGTTCAGTTCCTCTGGGAGGGGGTAGGGTTCAGTTCCTCTGGGAGGGGGTAGGGTTCAGTTCCTCTGGGAGGGGGTAGGGTTCAGGTCCCTCTGGGAGGGGGTAGGGTTCAGTTCCTCTGGGAGGGGGTAGGGTTCAGTTCCTCTGGGAGGGGGTAGGTCTGTTTTTCAGGGTTCAGTTCCTCTGGGAGGGGGTAGGTCTGTTTTTCAGGGTTCAGTTCCTCTGGGAGGGGGTAGGGTTCAGTTCCTCTGGGAGGGGGTAGGTCTGTTTTCAGGAGTTCAGTCCTCTGGGAGGGGGTAGGGTTATTCAGAGTCAGTCCCTCTGGGAGGGGGTAGGGTCTGTTTTTCAGGGTTCAGTTCCTCTGGGAGGGGGTAGGTCTGTTTTTCAGGGTTCAGTTCCTCTGGGAGGGGGTAGGTCTGTTTTTCAGGGTTCAGTTCCTCTGGGAGGGGGTAGGTCTGTTTTTCAGGGTTCAGTCCCTCTAGGAGGGGGTAGGTCTGTTTTTCAGGGTTCCGTTCCTCTGGGAGGGGGTAGGTCTGTTTTTCAGGGTTCAGTTCCTCTGGGAGGGGGTAGGTCTGTTTTTCAGGGTTCAGTGCCTCTGGGAGGGGGTAGGTCTGTTTTCCAGGGTTCAGTTCCTCTGGGAGGGGGTAGGTCGGTTTTTCAGGTTTCAGTTCCTCTAGGAGGGGGTAGGTCTGTTTCAGGGTTCAGTTGTTCTAGGAGGGGGTAGGTCTGTTTTTTCAGGGTTCAGTTCCTCCTCGGAGGGGGTAGGGTTCAGTTCCTCTGGGAGGGGGTTAGGGTTCAGTTCCTCTGGGAGGGGGTAGGGTTCAGTTCCTCTGGGAGGGGGTAGGGTTCAGTTCCTCTGGGAGGGGGAGGTCTGTTTTTCAGGGTTCAGTTCCTCTGGGAGGGGGTAGGTCTGTTTTTCAGGGTTCAGTTCCTCTGGGAGGGGGTAGGGTTTTCAGGGTTCAGTTCCTCTGGGAGGGGGTAGGGTTCAGAGTTCCTCTGGGAGGGGGTAGGTCTGTTATTCAGGGTTCAGTCCCTCTGGGAGGGGGTAGGTCTGTTTTTCAGGGTTCAGTTCCTCTGGGAGGGGGTAGGTCTGTTTTTCAGGGTTCAGTTCCTCTGGGAGGGGGCTAGGTCTGTTTTTCAGGGTTCAGTTGTTCTAGGAGGGGGTAGGTCTGTTTTTCAGGGTTCCGTTCCTCTGGGAGGGGGTAGGTCTGTTTTTCAGGGTTCAGTTCCTCTGGGAGGGGGTAGGTCTGTTTTTCAGGGTTCAGTGCCTCTGGGAGGGGGTAGGTCTGTTTTTCAGGGTTCAGTTCCTCTGGGAGGGGGTAGGTCTGTTTTTCAGGTTTCAGTTCCTCTAGGAGGGGGTAGGTCTGTTTTTCAGGGTTCAGTTGTTCTAGGAGGGGGTAGGTCTGTTTTTCAGGGTTCAGTTCCTCTCGGAGGGGGTAGGGTTCAGTTCCTCTGGGAGGGGGTTAGGGTTCAGTTCCTCTGGGAGGGGTAGGGTTCAGTTCCTCTGGGAGGGGGTAGGGTTCAGTTCCTCTGGGAGGGGGTAGGGTTCAGTTCCTCTGGGAGGGGGTAGGGGTTCAGTTCCTCTGGGAGGGGGTAGGTCTGTTTTTCAGGGTTCAGTTCCTCTGGGAGGGGGTAGGTCTGTTTTTCAGGGTTCAGTTCCTCTGGGAGGGGGTAGGGTTCAGTTCCTCTGGGAGGGGGTAGGTCTGTTATTCAGGAGTTCAGTCCCTCTGGGAGGGGGTAGGTCTGTTATTCAGAGTTCAGTCCCTCTGGGAGGGGGTAGGTCTGTTTTTCAGGGTTCAGTTCCTCTGGGAGGGGGTAGGTCTGTTTTTCAGGGTTCAGTTCCTCTGGGGGGGCTAGGTCTGTTTTTCAGGGTTCAGTTCCTCTGGGAGGGGGTAGGTCTGTTTTTCAGGGTTCAGTTGTTCTAGGAGGGGGTAGGTCTGTTTTTCAGGGTTCCGTTCCTCTGGGAGGGGGTAGGTCTGTTTTTCAGGGTTCAGTTCCTCTGGGAGGGGGTAGGTCTGTTTTTCAGGGTTCAGTGCCTCTGGGAGGGGGTAGGTCTGTTTTTCAGGGTTCAGTTCCTCTGGGAGGGGGTAGGTCTGTTTTTCAGGTTTCAGTTCCTCTAGGAGGGGGGTAGGTCTGTTTTTCAGGGTTCAGTTGTTCTAGGAGGGGGGTAGGTCTGTTTTTCAGGGTTCAGTTCCTCTCGGAGGGGGTAGGGTTCAGTTCCTCTGGGAGGGGTTAGGGTTCAGTTCCTCTGGGAGGGGGTAGGGTTCAGTTCCTCTGGGAGGGGGTAGGGTTCAGGTCCTCTGGGAGGGGGTAGGGTTCAGTTCCTCTGGGAGGGGGTAGGGTTCAGTTCCTCTGGGAGGGGGTAGGTCTGTTTTTCAGGGTTCAGTTCCTCTGGGAGGGGGTAGGTCTGTTTTTCAGGGTTCAGTTCCTCTGGGAGGGGGTAGGGTTCAGTTCCTCTGGGAGGGGGTAGGTCTGTTATGGGAGAGTTCAGTCCCTCTGGGAGGGGGTAGGTCTGTTATTTCAGTCCCTCTGGGAGGGGGTAGGTCTGTTTTCAGGGTTCAGTTCCTCTGGGAGGGGGTAGGTCTGTTTTTCAGGGTTCAGTTCCTCTGGGAGGGGGCTAGGTCTGTTTTTCAGGGTTCAGTTCCTCTGGGAGGGGGTAGGTCTGTT
>NW_027040139.1:150000-160000 GCF_034236695.1 Oncorhynchus nerka
ATAGTCTCTAGATAACAGTCATCTATAGTCTCTAGATAACAGTCATCTATAGTCTCTAGACAACAGTCATCTATAGTCTCTAGATAACAGTCATTTATAGTCAATAGATAACAGTCATTTATAGTCTCTAGATAACAGTCATCTATAGTCTCTTCACTCTGTCCAGCTAGATAACAGACATCTATAGTCTCTAGATAACAGTCATCTATAGTCTCTAGATAACAGTCATTTATAGTCAATAGATAACAGTCATCTATAGTCTCTAGATAACAGTCATCTATAGTCTCTTCGCTCTGTCCAGCTAGATAACAGACATTTATAGTCTCTAGATAACATTCATTTATAGTCTCTTCACTGTGTCCAGCTAGATAACAGTCATTTATAGTCTCTAGATAACAGTCATCTATAGTCTCTAGACAACAGTCATCTATAGTCTCTAGATAACAGTCATTTATAGTCTCTAGACAACAGTCATCTATAGTCTCTAGATAACAGTCATCTATAGTCTCTTCACTGTGTCCAGCTAGATAACAGTCATTTATAGTCAATAGATAACAGTCATCTATAGTCTCTAGATAACAGTCATCTATAGTCTCTAGACAACAGTCATCTATAGTCTCTAGATAACAGTCATTTATAGTCTCTAGATAACAGTCATCTATAGTCTCTAGACAACAGTCATCTATAGTCTCTAGATAACAGTCATTTATAGTCTCTAGACAACAGTCATCTATAGTCTCTAGATAACAGTCATTTATAGTCTCTAGACAACAGTCATCTATAGTCTCTAGATAACAGTCATTTATAGTCTCTAGATAACAGTCATCTATAGTCTCTAGATAACAGTCATCTATAGTCTCTAGACAACAGTCATTTATAGTCTCTAGACAACAGTCATCTATAGTCTCTAGACAACAGTCATTTATAGTCTCTAGACAACAGTCATCTATAGTCTCTAGACAACAGTCATTTATAGTCTCTAGACAACAGTCATCTATAGTCTCTAGATAACAGTCATTTATAGTCTCTAGACAACAGTCATATATAGTCTCTAGATAACAGTCATTTATAGTCTCTAGACAACAGTCATCTATAGTCTCTAGATAACAGTCATTTATAGTCTCTAGACAACAGTCATCTATAGTCTCTAGATAACAGTCATTTATAGTCTCTAGACAACAGTCATCTATAGTCTCTAGATAACAGTCATCTATAGTCTCTAGATAACAGTCATTTATAGTCTCTAGACAACAGTCATCTATAGTCTCTAGATAACAGTCATCTATAGTCTCTAGACAACAGTCATTTATAGTCTCTAGACAACAGTCATCTATAGTCTCTAGACAACAGTCATTTATAGTCTCTAGACAACAGTCATCTATAGTCTCTAGATAACAGTCATTTATAGTCTCTAGATAACAGTCATTTATAGTCTCTAGACAACAGTCATCTATAGTCTCTAGATAACAGTCATTTATAGTCTCTAGATAACAGTCATTTATAGTCTCTAGATAACAGTCATTTATAGTCTCTAGATAACAGTCATCTATAGTCTCTAGATAACAGTCATCTATAGTCTCTAGATAACAGTCATTTATAGTCTCTAGATAACAGTCATCTATAGTCTCTAGATAACAGTCATTTATAGTCTCTAGATAACAGTCATTTATAGTCTCTAGATAACAGTCATCTATAGTCTCTAGATAACAGTCATCTATAGTCTCTAGACAACAGTCATCTATAGTCTCTAGATAACAGTCATTTATAGTCAATAGATAACAGTCATTTATAGTCTCTAGATAACAGTCATCTATAGTCTCTTCACTCTGTCCAGCTAGATAACAGACATCTATAGTCTCTAGATAACAGTCATCTATAGTCTCTAGATAACAGTCATTTATAGTCAATAGATAACAGTCATCTATAGTCTCTAGATAACAGTCATCTATAGTCTCTTCGCTCTGTCCAGCTAGATAACAGACATTTATAGTCTCTAGATAACATTCATTTATAGTCTCTTCACTGTGTCCAGCTAGATAACAGTCATTTATAGTCTCTAGATAACAGTCATCTATAGTCTCTAGACAACAGTCATCTATAGCCTCTAGATAACAGTCATTTATAGTCTCTAGACAACAGTCATCTATAGTCTCTAGATAACAGTCATCTATAGTCTCTTCACTGTGTCCAGCTAGATAACAGTCATTTATAGTCAATAGATAACAGTCATCTATAGTCTCTAGATAACAGTCATCTATAGTCTCTAGACAACAGTCATCTATAGTCTCTAGATAACAGTCATTTATAGTCTCTAGATAACAGTCATCTATAGTCTCTAGACAACAGTCATCTATAGTCTCTAGATAACAGTCATTTATAGTCTCTAGACAACAGTCATCTATAGTCTCTAGATAACAGTCATTTATAGTCTCTAGACAACAGTCATCTATAGTCTCTAGATAACAGTCATTTATAGTCTCTAGATAACAGTCATCTATAGTCTCTAGATAACAGTCATCTATAGTCTCTAGACAACAGTCATTTATAGTCTCTAGACAACAGTCATCTATAGTCTCTAGACAACAGTCATTTATAGTCTCTAGACAACAGTCATCTATAGTCTCTAGATAACAGTCATTTATAGTCTCTAGACAACAGTCATATATAGTCTCTAGATAACAGTCATTTATAGTCTCTAGACAACAGTCATCTATAGTCTCTAGATAACAGTCATTTATAGTCTCTAGACAACAGTCATCTATAGTCTCTAGATAACAGTCATTTATAGTCTCTAGATAACAGTCATCTATAGTCTCTAGATAACAGTCATCTATAGTCTCTAGATAACAGTCTCTAGATAACAGTCATCTATAGTCTCTAGATAACAGTCATCTATAGTCTCTAGATAACAGTCATTTATAGTCTCTAGATAACAGTCATCTATAGTCTCTAGATAACAGTAATCTATAGTCTCTAGATAACAGTCATTTATAGTCTCTAGACAACAGTCATCTATAGTCTCTAGATAACAGTCATCTATAGTCTCTAGATAACAGTCATTTATAGTCTCTAGACAACAGTCATCTATAGTCTCTAGATAACAGTCATCTATAGTCTCTAGACAACAGTCATTTATAGTCTCTAGACAACAGTCATCTATAGTCTCTAGACAACAGTCATTTATAGTCTCTAGACAACAGTCATCTATAGTCTCTAGATAACAGTCATTTATAGTCTCTAGACAACAGTCATATATAGTCTCTAGATAACAGTCATTTATAGTCTCTAGACAACAGTCATCTATAGTCTCTAGATAACAGTCATTTATAGTCTCTAGACAACAGTCATCTATAGTCTCTAGATAACAGTCATTTATAGTCTCTAGATAACAGTCATCTATAGTCTCTAGATAACAGTCATCTAGATAACAGTCATTTATAGTCTCTAGATAACAGTCATCTATAGTCTCTAGATAACAGTCATCTATAGTCTCTAGACAACAGTCATCTATAGTCTCTAGACAACAGTCATCTATAGTCTCTAGATAACAGTCATCTATAGTCTCTAGACAACAGTCATCTATAGTCTCTAGACAACAGTCATCTATAGTCTCTAGACAACAGTCATCTATAGTCTCTAGACAACAGTCATTTATAGTCTCTAGACAACAGTCATCTATAGTCTCTAGATAACAGTCATTTATAGTCTCTAGACAACAGTCATATATAGTCTCTAGATAACAGTCATTTATAGTCTCTAGACAACAGTCATCTATAGTCTCTAGATAACAGTAATTTATAGTCTCTAGACAACAGTCATCTATAGTCTCTAGATAACAGTCATTTATAGTCTCTAGATAACAGTCATCTATAGTCTCTAGATAACAGTCATCTATAGTCTCTAGATAACAGTCATTTATAGTCTCTAGATAACAGTCATCTATAGTCTCTAGATAACAGTCATTTATAGTCTCTTCAACAGTCATCTATAGTCTCTAGATAACAGTCATCTATAGTCTCTAGATAACAGTCATTTATAGTCTCTAGATAACAGTCATCTATAGTCTCTAGATAACAGTCATTTATAGTCTCTAGACAACAGTCATCTATAGTCTCTAGATAACAGTCATTTATAGTCTCTAGACAACAGTCATATATAGTCTCTAGATAACAGTCATTTATAGTCTCTAGACAACAGTCATCTATAGTCTCTAGATAACAGTCATTTATAGTCTCTAGACAACAGTCATCTATAGTCTCTAGATAACAGTCATTTATAGTCTCTAGTAACAGTCATCTATAGTCTCTAGATAACAGTCATTTATAGTCTCTAGATAACAGTCATCTATAGTCTCTAGATAACAGTCATTTATAGTCTCTAGATAACAGTCATTTATAGTCTCTAGATAACAGTCATCTATAGTCTCTAGATAACAGTCATCTATAGTCTCTAGATAACAGTCATCTATAGTCTCTAGATAACAGTCATTTATAGTCAATAGATACATCATTTATAGTCTCTAGATAACAGTCATCTATAGTCTCTTCACTCTGTCAGCTAGATAACAGACATCTATAGTCTCTAGATAACAGTCATCTATAGTCTCTAGATAACAGTCATTTATAGTCTAGATAACAGTCATCTATAGTCTCTAGATAACAGTCATCTATAGTCTCTTCACTCTGTCCAGCTAGATAACAGACATTTATAGTCTCAGTAACATTCATTTATAGTCTCTTCACTGTGTCCAGCTAGATAACAGTCATTTATAGCTAGATAACAGTCATCTATAGTCTCTAGACAACAGTCATCTATAGTCTCTAGATAGATTTATAGTCTCTAGACAACAGTCATCTATAGTCTCTAGATAACAGTCATCTATAGTCTCTTCACTGTGTCCAGCTAGATAACAGTCATCTATAGTCTCTAGATAACAGTCATCTATAGTCTCTAGATAACAGTCATCTATAGTCTCTAGATAACAGTCATTTATAGTCTCTAGATAACAGTCATCTATAGTCTCTAGACAACAGTCATCTATAGTCTCTAGATAACAGTCATTTATAGTCTCTAGATAACAGTCATCTATAGTCTCTAGATAACAGTCATTTATAGTCTCTAGATAACAGTCTATAGTCTCTAGATAACAGTCATCTATAGTCTCTAGATAACAGTCATCTATAGTCTCTAGATAACAGTCATCTATAGTCTCTAGACAACAGTCATTTATAGATAACAGTCATCTATAGTCTCATTTATAGTCTCTAGACAACAGTCATCAGTCTCTAGATAACAGTCATCTATAGTCTCTAGATAACAGTCATCTATAGTCTCTAGATAACAGTCATTTATAGTCTCTTCAACAGTCATCCAGTCTCTAGATAACAGTCATTTATAGTCTCTAGATAACAGTCATTTATAGTCTCTAGATCACTGTGTCTCTAGATAACAGTCATCTATAGTCTCTAGATAACAGTCATCTATAGTCTCTAGATAACATAGATAACAGTCATCTATAGTCTCTAGATAACAGTCATCTATAGTCTCTAGATAACAGTCATTTATAGTCTCTAGATAACAGTCATCTATAGTCTCTAGATCAGTAATCTATAGTCTCTAGATAACAGTCATTTATAGTCTCTAGATAACAGTCATCTATAGTCTCTAGATAACAGTCATCTATAGTCTCTAGATAACAGTCATTTATAGTCTCTAGACAACAGTCATCTATAGTCTCTAGATAACATAGACAACAGTCATTTATAGTCTCTAGATAACAGTCATCTATAGTCTCTAGACAACAGTCATTTATAGTCTCTAGACAACAGTCATCTATAGTCTCTAGATAACAGTCATTTATAGTCTCTAGACAACAGTCATATATAGTCTCAGATCATCATTTATAGTCTCTAGATAACAGTCATCTATAGTCTCTAGATAACAGTCATTTATAGTCTCTAGACAACAGTCATCTATAGTCTCTAGATAACAGTCATCTATAGTCTCTAGATAACAGTCATCTATAGTCTCTAGATAACAGTCATCTATAGTCTCTAGATAACAGTCATCTATAGTCTCTAGATAACAGTCATCTATAGTCTCTAGATAACAGTCATTTATAGTCTCTAGATAACAGTCATCTATAGTCAGCTAGATAACAGTCATCTATAGTCTCTAGACAACAGTCATCTATAGTCTCTAGATAACAGTCATCTATAGTCTCTAGATAACAGTCATTTATAGTCTCTAGACAACAGTCATCTATAGTCTCTAGATAACAGTCATCTATAGTCTCTAGATAACAGTCATCTATAGTATCTAGATAACAGTCATCTATAGTCTCTAGATAACAGTCATATATAGTCTCTTCACTATGTCCAGCTAGATAACAGTCATTTATAGTCAATAGATAACAGTCATCTATAGTCTCTCTAGACTAAATAACCTTATTCATACATAATAGTGACTAAACTAACCCTTATTAACCATACATAATGAGTCTAAACTTCTTATAACCATACATCATGAGTGACTAAACTTAACCCTTACCTTAACCATACATCATGAGTGACTAAACTTAACCCTTACCTTAACCATACATAATGAGTGACTAAACTTAACCCTTACCTTAACCATACATAATGAGTGACTAAACTTAACCCATACCTTAACCTCTAGATAAACAGTATAACCATACATAATGAGTGACTAAACTTAACCCTTATTAACCGTTCATAATGAGTGACTAAACTTAACCCATACCTTATTAACCATACATAATGAGTGACTAAACTTAACCCATACCTTATTAACCATACATAATGAGTGACTAAACTTAACCCTTACCTTAACCATACATAATGAGTGACTAAACTTAACCCTTACCTTAACCGTACAGAATGAGTGACTAAACGTAACCCTTATTTACCATACATTATGAGTGACTAAACTTAACCCTTACCTTAACCATACATAATGAGTGACTAAACTTAACCCTTACCTTAACCATACATAATGAGTGACTAAACTTAACCCTTACCTTAACCATACACAATGAGTGACTAAACTTAACCCTTACCTTAACCACACATAATGAGTGACTAAACCTTAACATAATGAGTGACTAAACTAACCATACATAATGAGTGACTAAACCTTAACCATAACTTATTCATCATACCTTATTAACCATACATAATGAGTGACTAAACTAAACTTAACCCTTATTAACCATACATAATGAGTGACTAAACTTAACCCTTGACTAAACCTTAACCATAACTTACCTTAACCATAATGAGTGACTAAACTTAACCCTTACCTTATTAACCATACATAATGAGTGACTAAACTTAACCCTTACCTTAACCATACATAATGAGTGACTAAACTTAACCCTTACCTTAACCATACATAATGAGTGACTAAACTTAACCCTTATTAACCATACATAATGAGTGACTAAACTTAACCCTTATTAACCATACATAATGAGTGACTAAACTTAACCCTTACCTTAACCATACATAATGAGTGACTAAACTTAACCCTTACCTTATTAACCATACATAATGAGTGACTAAACTTAACCCTTACCTTAACCATACATAATGAGTGACTTATTAAATACATAATAACTAAACTTAACCTTATTAACCATACATAATGAGTGACTAAACTTAACCCTTACCTTAACCATACATAATGAGTGACTAAACTTAAACTTAACCAACAGAATGAGTGACTTAACCCTTACTTAACCCTTAGTTACTAAACTTAACCATACATAATGAGTTACCTTAACCATACATAATGAGTGACTAAACTTAACCCTTATTAACCATACATAATGAGTGACTAAACTTAACCTTACCTTAACATACATGAGTGACTAAACTTAACCCTTATTAACCATACATAATGAGTGACTAAACTTAACCCTTACCTTAACCATACATAATGAGTGACTAAACTTAACCCTTACCTTAACCATACATAATGAGTGACTAAACTTAACCCTTACCTTAACCATACATAATGAGTGACTAAACTTAACCCTTACCTTAACCATACATAATGAGTGACTAAACTTAACCCTTACCTTGGAGATGTGACGTTGAGAGAACGTCTAATTCTGCAGTGAGACGGTGAGAGCTTGTTGGATTACACACACACACACACACACACACACACACACACACACACACACACACACACACACACACACACACACACACGCACGCACGCACGCACGCACACACACACACACACACACACACACACACACAGAACAGCAATCTTTAAGTCATACCACAGATTCCCAATCGGATTGAGGTCTGGGCTTTGACTTTAGCAGTATGCTTAGGGTCACTGTTCTGCTGGAAGGTGAACCTCCGTCCCAGTCTCAAATCTCTGGAAGACTGAAACAGGTTTCCCTCATTTTTCCCCTGTATTTAGCCCCATCCATCATTCCTTCAAATCTGACAAGTTTCCCTGCCGATGAAGAACAGGGACAGGGAAAAAACAGGGAAAAAAGCTATGTCTTGGCGCAAACCCAACACCTCGTATCACCCCGAGAACACCATCCCCACAGCGAAGCATGGTGGTGGCCGCATCCTGCTGTGGGGATGGTGTTCTCGGGGTGATGCGAGGTGTTGGGTTTGCGCCAGACATAGCTTTTTTCTTTTATGGTCAAAAAGCTACATTTTAGTCTCATCTGACCAGAGTACCTTATTCCATATGTTTGGGGAGTCTCCCACATGCCTCTTGGCGAAACACCAAATATGTTTGCTTATTTTTTAAGCAATGGCTTTTTTCTGTCCACTCTTCCGTAAAGCCCAGCTCTGTGGAGCGTACGGCTTAAAGTGGTCCTATGGACAGATACTCCAATCTCCACTGTGGAGCTTTGCAGCTCCTTCAGGGTTATCTTTGGTCTCTTTGTTGCCTCTCTGATTAAGGCCCTGCTTGCCTGGTCTGTGAGTTTTGGTGGGCGGCCCTCTCTTGGCATGTTTGTTGTGGTGCCATATTCGTTCCATTTGTTTAATAATGGATTTAATGGTGCTCCGTGGGATGTTCAATGATTCTGATATTTTTTTTATAACCCAACCCTGATCTGTATTTCTCCACAACTTTGTCCCTGACCTGTTTGGAGAGCTCCTTGGTCTTCATGGTGCTGCTTGCTTGGTGGTGCCCCCTTGCTTAATGGTGTTGCAGACTCTGGGGCCTTTCAGAACAGGCGTATATATACTGAGATCATGTGACAGATCATGTGACAGTCAGATTGCACACAGGTGGACTTTATTTAACTAATTGTGTGACTTCTGAAGGTAATTGGTTGCACCAGATCTTATTTAGGGGCTTCATAGCAAAGGGGAGGGGCTTCATAGCAAAGGTATGGGAGGGGCTTCATAGCAAAGGGGAGGGGCTTCATAGCAAAGGGGGTGAATACATATGAATGAATACAAACACACCACTTTTTAAGTCATTTTTGTTTTCATTTCACTTCACCAATATGTCCATTACATGAAATCCAAATGAAATTCAATTTAAATTAGAGGTTGTAGTGCACGCCAACGAGGATGAATACCTTTGTAAGGTACTGTACACCCGTACATGGATCTACTGTACTATACACTCTATCTACTATATCCTGTTCTCTTCTCTCCATGTTCACATCTCTCTCATCCCCTCCATCTCTCTCAGTCTATTGAGCCCCTGTATTCATTAGTGCCTTCACAGGGGGGGCTCTCTGTGTGTGGGTCTATTAGTGTGTGTGTGTGTGTGTGTGTGTGTGTGTGTGTGTGTGTGTGTGTGTGTGTGTGTGTGTGTGTGTGTGTGTGTGTGTGTGTGTGTGTGTGTGTGTGTGTGTGTGTGTGTGTGTGTGTGTGACTGTCAGACAGAGTTCATTAGAATTTCCCTTCCCATTACTCAGGTGATAAATCAGAACAGAGAGAGAGGGAGAAAGAGAGAGAGAGAGAGAGAAGAGGAGAGAGAGGAGAGG
>NW_027040139.1:167500-169283 GCF_034236695.1 Oncorhynchus nerka
GGTCAGGGTAGATAGAGAGGGTGGTAGAGGTAGGGGTCAGGGTAGATAGAGAGGGTGGTAGAGGTAGTGGTCAGGGTAGATAGAGAGGGTGGTAGAGGTAGGGGTCAGGGTAGATAGAGAGGGTGGTAGAGGTAGGGTCAGGGTAGATAGAGAGGGTGGTAGAGGTAGGGGTCAGGGTAGATAGAGAGGTGGTAGAGGTAGTGGTCAGGGTAGATAGAGAGGGTGGTAGAGGTAGGGGTCAGGGTAGATAGAGAGGGTGGTAGAGGTAGGGGTCAGGGTAGATAGAGAGGGTGGTAGAGGTAGGGGTCAGGGTAGATAGAGAGGGTGGTAGAGCGGTCAGGGTAGATAGAGAGGGTGGTAGAGGTAGGGGTCAGGGTAGATAGAGGGTCAGGGTAGTAGGTGGTAGAGGTAGTGGTCAGGGTAGATAGAGAGGGTGGTAGAGGTAGGGGTCAGGGTAGATAGAGAGGGTGGTAGAGGTAGTGGTCAGGGTAGATAGAGAGGGTGGTAGAGGTAGGGGTCAGGGTAGATAGAGAGGGTGGTAGAGGTAGGGGTCAGGGTAGATAGAGAGGGTGGTAGAGGTAGGGGTCAGGGTAGATAGAGAGGGTGGTAGAGGTAGGGGTCAGGGTAGATAGAGAGGGTGGTAGAGGTAGGGGTCAGGGTAGATAGAGAGGGTGGTAGAGGTAGGGGTCAGGGTAGATAGAGAGGTAGGGTGGATAGAGAGGGTGGTAGAGGGGGTCAGGGTAGATAGAGAGGGTGGTAGAGGTAGGGTCAGGGTAGATAGAGAGGGTGGTAGAGGTAGGGGTCAGGGTAGATAGAGAGGGTGGTAGAGTGGTCAGGGGTCAGGGGGTAGAGGTAGTGGTCAGGGTAGATAGAGGGTGGTAGAGGTAGGGTCAGGGTAGATAGAGAGGGTGGTAGAGGTAGGGGTCAGGGTAGATAGAGAGGGTGGTAGAGGTAGGGGTCAGGGTAGATAGAGAGGGTGGTAGAGGTAGGGGTCAGGGTAGATAGAGAGGGTGGTAGAGGTAGGGGTCAGGGTAGATAGAGAGGGTGGTAGAGGTAGGGGTCAGGGTAGATAGAGAGGGTGGTAGAGGTAGGGGTCAGGGTAGATAGAGAGAGGGTGGTAGAGGTAGGGGTCAGGGTAGATAGAGAGGGTGGTAGAGGTAGGGTCAGGGTAGATAGAGAGGGTGGTAGAGGTCAGGGTAGATCAGGGGGTAGATAGGGGAGGGGTGGTAGAGGTAGGGGTCAGGGTAGATAGAGAGGGTGGTAGAGGTAGGGGTCAGGGTAGATAGAGAGGGTGGTAGAGGTAGGGTCAGGGTAGATAGAGAGGGTGGTAGAGGTAGGGGTCAGGGTAGATAGAGAGGGTGGTAGAGGTAGGGGTCAGGGTAGATAGAGGGTAGGTAGGGGTCAGGGTAGATAGAGGGTGGTAGAGGTAGGGGTCAGGGTAGATAGAGAGGGTGGTAGAGGTAGGGGTCAGGGTAGATAGAGGGTGGTAGAGGTAGGGGTCAGGGTAGATAGAGGTAGGTAGGGGTCAGGGTAGATAGAGAGGGTGGTAGAGGTCAGGGTAGATAGGGTGGTAGAGGTAGGGTCAGATAGAGGGTGGTAGAGGTAGGGGGTCAGGGTAGATAGAGAGGGTGGTAGAGGTAGGGGTCAGGGTAGATAGAGAGGGTGGTAGAGGTAGGGGTCAGGGTAGATAGAGAGGGTGGTAGAGGTAGGGGTCAGGGTAGATAGAGAGGGTGGTAGAGGTAGGGGTCAGGGTAGATAGAGAGGGTGGTAGAGGTAGGGGTCA
>NW_027040140.1:0-96851 GCF_034236695.1 Oncorhynchus nerka
GTGGCAGTGAGACACAGGGAGGGGGTTCATGGACTTTTAAGAACCAGAACTGACCTGTCCTGATGGAGGGGCAGGACATGCACTTCAACAGCCAATTCGCTCCACCCATCTCTGATAGAAGTGACTCTGAGACTGACGATTGGGTCTAGAAGTCCCTTTGGTATATTCTACCAGACATGATTGGTCTAAAGTCCTTTGGGATATTCTACCAGACATGATTGGTCTAGAAGTCTTTGGGATATTCTACCAGACATGATTGGTCTAGAAGTCTTTGGGATATTCTACCAGACATGATTGGTCTAGAAGTCTTTGGGATATTCTACCAGACATGATTGGTCTAGAAGTCCTTTGGGATAATCTACCAGACATGATTGGTATAGAAGTCCTTTGGGATATTCTACCAGACATGATTGGTCTAGAAGTCTTTGGGATATTCTACCAGACATGATTGGTCTAGAAGTCCTTGGGGATAATCTACCAGACATGATTGGTCTAGAAGTCTTTGGGATATTCTACCAGACATGATTGGTCTAGAAGTCTTTTGGATATTCTACCAGACATGATTGGTCTAGAAGTCTTTGGGATATTCTACCAGACATGATTGGTCTAGAAGTCTTTGGGATATTCTGCAGACATGATTGGTCTAGAAGTCTTTGGGATATTCTACCAGACATGATTGGTCTAGAAGTCTTTGGGATATTCTACCAGACATGATTGGTCTAGAAGCCATTTGGGATAATCTACAGACATGATTGGTCTAGAAGTCTTGGGATATTCTACCAGACATGATTGGTCTAGAAGTCCTTTGGGGATGATCTACCAGACATGATTGGTCTAGAAGTCCTTTGGGATGATCTACCAGACATGATTGGTCTAGAAGTCCTTTGGGATGATCTACCAGAGACATGATTGGTCTAGAAGTCCTTTGGGATATTCTACCAGACATGATTGGTCTAAAAGTCCTTGGGATATTCTACCAGACATGATTGGTCTAAAAGTCCTTGGGATATTCTACCAGACATGATTGGTCTGAAGTCTTTTTGGGATATTCTACCAGACATGATTGGTCTGGAAGTCTTGGGATATTCTACCAGACATGATTGGTCTAGAAGTCCTTGGGATATTCTACCAGACATGATTGGTCTAAAAGTCCTTGGGATATTCTACCAGACATGATTGGTCTGGAAGTCTTTGGGATATTCTACCAGACATGATTGGTCTAGAAGTCCTTGGTATATTCTATCAGACATATAGTGACAGATCTAAACTCTGATAAGTTGTGGTATGGAACTGTATCAGCACTCAGAAATCAGTTTTACACAGAAACATCTTACCTGCCATGGAATCATTCACCAATCAGTATGTTTTGACAGAAGGCCGTGCCAGATGCAGTATAACTCTGATCTTAGATCCAACTAGACACACTGTATACAGCGCCTTCAGAAAGTCTTCACACCCTGGACTTTTTACACATGTTGTGTTACAGCCTGAATTTAAAATGGATTCAATGTCACTGGCCTACACACAGTAATACCCCATAATGTCAAGGTGAATTTATGTTTGTAGAATGTTTTATGAGAAGCTGAAATGTCTTGAATCAGTAAGTATTCAATCCCTTTATTATGGCCAGCCTAAATAAGTTCAGGAATACAAATTTGCTTACCCAGTTGCATGGACTCAGTCTGTGTGCAATAATACTGTTTAGCATGTTTCTTGAATGACTACCTTATCTCTGTACCCCACACAAGCAGATAATTGTAAGGTCTCTCCAGTCGAGCAGTGAATTTCAAACACAGATTCAACCACAAAGACCAGAGAGGTTTTCCAATGCCTTGCAAAGAAGGGCACCTATTGGTAGATGGGTAAAATAAAAAAGCAGACATTGATTATCTCTTTGAGCAGGGTGAAGTTTTTAATTACACTTTGGATAGCATATCAATATACCAAGTCACTAAAGATGCAGGTGTCCTTCCTAACTCAGTTGCAGGAGAGGAAGGAAATCGCTCAGGGATTTCACCATGTGGCCAATGGTGACTTTAAAACAGTTAGAGTTTAATGGCTGTGATAGAAAACTGAGGATGGATCAACAACATTGTGAGTTACTCCACAATACTAACTTCAATGACAGAGTGAAAAGAAGGACGCCTCTACAGAATACAAATATTCTAAAACATGCATCCTTTGTTAGGCACTAAAGTAATACTACAAAAATATGTCAAAGAAATTAACACTTTGTATTCAGGACATAAAGTTATGTTTGGGGCACATCCAATACAACACATCACTGAAACACCCTCCATATTTTTAAGCATGGTGGTGACTGCATCATGTTATGGGTGTGCTTTTCATCATTAAGGACTGGGAGGTTTTTCAGGATAAAAAGAACCGAATGGAGCTAAGCACAGACAAAATCCTAGAGGAAGACCTGGTTCAGTCTGCTTTCCAACAGACACTGGGAGATGAATTCACCTTTCAGCAGGACAAAAACTAAAATACAAGGCCAAATATACACTGAACAAAAATATAAACGCAACATGCTACAATTTCAAAGATTCTACTGAGTTACAGGTCATAAGGAAATCAGTCAATTGAAATAAATTCATTAGACCTAATCTATAGATTTCACATGACTTGAAATACAGATATGCATCTGTTGGGCAATACAGATACCTTAACAAAAAGGTATGTGCATGGATCAGAAAAACCAGTCAGT
This sequence comes from Oncorhynchus nerka, assembly GCF_034236695.1. Lineage (NCBI taxonomy): Eukaryota > Metazoa > Chordata > Actinopteri > Salmoniformes > Salmonidae > Oncorhynchus > Oncorhynchus nerka. The sequence goes on from NW_027040140.1 coordinate 2,714, forward strand.
ATCTTTTTACCCTTATTTAACTAGGCAAGTCCGCTTAATGGGCAAATTCTTATTTTCAATGACGGGCCTAGGAACAGTGGGTTAACTGCCTGTTCAGGGCAGAACATCCCCTTGCATAGAGTTGATAAGGCCGTTATTATGACCTCGTGAATGTTGTGCCACTTTCAATGGCTGTGTGCAGCTGTTGGATATTGGCAGGAACTGGAACACACTGTCATACACGTTGATACAGAGCATCCCAAACATGCTCAATTAGTGACATGTCTGGTGAGTATGCAGCCATGGAAGAACTGGGACATTTTCAGCTTCCAGGAATTGTGTTCAGATCCATGTGACATGGGCCCGTGCATTATCATACTGAAACATGAGGTGATGGCAGTGGATGAATGGCACGCCAATGGGCCTCAGGATCTCATCACGGCATTCTCTGTGCATTCAAATTGCCATCGATAAAATGCAGTTGTGTTCATTATCCATAGTTTATGCCTGCCCTATACCATAACCCCACCGCCACCATGGGGTACTCTGTTCATCAGCAAACCCCGCACACTGAACACTCTTCATACACACTGTCTGCTATCTGCCCGGGACAGTTGAAACTGGGATTAATCCATGAAGAGCACACTTCTCTAGCTGCCAAAGTGACAATTGAAGGTGAGCATTTTCCCACTGAAGATGGTTACGACGCCCCGAACACGCAGATGAGCTTCCCTGAGACAGTTTTTGACAGTTTGTGCAGAAATTCTTCGGTTGTGCAAACCTACAGTTTCATCAGCTGTCCAGCTGGCTGGTCTCAGACAATTCCGCAGGTGAAGAAGCTGGTGGAGGTCCTGGGCTACAGTGGTTACAGGTGGTCTGCGGTTCTGAGGCTGGTTGGACGATTGCCAAATTCTCTAAAACTACGTCGAAGGCGGCTTATGGTATAAATTAACATTAAATTATCAGGCAACAGCTCTGGCGGACATTCTTGCCATTAAGCATGCCAATCGCACGCTCCCTTAAAACTTGAGACTTCTTGGCATTGTGCTGGGTGACAAAACTGCACATTTGTGTGGCCTTTTATTGTCCCCAGCAAGGGTATTTTGTGTAGATCGTTGACAAAACAAAGACAATTAAATCCATTTGAATCCCACTTTGTAAAACAACCAACTCCAGAAAGAGTCGAGGTACTTCTATTAGACATTGATACATATAACAGGTTTGAATGATCTTCACAACATGTGTTTCTGCAGCATGGAGGAGCACAGGAACAGTCTTCTATGAGCTGATCTGGACTCGGGTCTATACTTCCCAAACTGCTGACTGCTGTTTCTGCTGGCTAATACTACAACATGTTGCTGATGTGTAACCACTTACAGTACTGTCTCCTTACTCTACAAACAAACCTTTGTCCCCACCTTGTTTCACTTGGTTTAGCTTGACATTCAGACCAGATCTGGACCGGTTACCTGAGACGGTACGACCAGATCTGACCGGCTACCTGAGACCAGATCTGGACCGGGCTACCTGAGACGGTACGATCAGATCTGGACCGGGCTACCTGAGACGCTGCCAGATCTACTACCTAAGATGGCATAAGCAAGACTTTTAACTACACACAGTGGTCAATAACTGGCCCGGGCACATTTTTTAGACCATTCCATTGGTCCTAAAGTGTCCTGGAGCACTAACCGAGTAAAACTAATTCACCTCTCTCTGGTTCTGTTTTGGGGAACACCTGCCCCCCATCCTACTATGCAGGAGCCTTGATTCACACTAAAACTAAAACCCTGGTATAGTTGTTTTTTGAATGAAGAAAATCCAACTGAAACCTCACATTACTATTTAATAAAGGTTCTTTGGTTTCTGTTTTTCAGTCTTGTTTTAATCTGTCTGCATTCTGTAATCCTCAAACTGAACTTTTGTTGTAATGACTAGACAGTATGTTTCAACCTTGTAAGAGTACAGTATATAACCCTATTGTGCTCCCATATCATACAGTCAAAGAGTCCAACTGCTTCTGTGGTCTAACATGTCTTTCTAACCCTAATCCTAACCCTGGAATTGTTTAGCCCAGCCTGTGATGTCATGTTTCAGTTGGAATCTACTTGTGCCTCCATGTCGCCACCCTGTACAGACAGTAGGAACAGCTTTCTGAATCTTGCCTAAAGAATCTGTGGCCCTCCATTAGTGGTACAGTGACTCCGGACGCCAGAGGAATTTCACCTTTACCTTCCTGGGCTGGAAGATCAGCTCTGTCCATTTGATAAATAGTTCAATAAAAACTTGAATAGCCACCAATAAATATTGAAATGAAACTTGGTGTAGTGTGAACACCCCAGTGTGGAGTCCAAAGGTGTTAAGGAGCGCTGCCATCCCTCCCTGAGATGCTCATTGCTGTCAGCGTCCTCCCAGCAGCGTGGAGATGTCATGTCACAGCGTGAGACGCCAGCGTCCTACAGCGTGGAGATGTCAGACAGCGTGAGACAGCACAGCGAGACAGTGAGACCATTCTACAGCGTAAAGACGTCAGCACAGTGAGACATGTAACTATACATACCCCAACCAGAAGCCATGGATTACAGGCAACATCCACACTGAGCTAAGGCTATAGCTGCCACTTTCAAGTAGCAGGACTCTTAATCCTGAAGCTATAAGAAATTCCAAAATCCCTGACGAACCATCAAACAGAGACAAATAAAATAATTCTAAAATATTCGAAAGCCAGGTTAATAAACAGATCACCGTACCTTTTCCACTATGCAATCTGGTTTCCGAGCTGGTCAAGGGTGCACCTCAGCCACGCTCAAGGTCCTAAACGATATCATTACCACCAACGATAAAAGACAGTACAGTGCAGCCGTCTTCATCGACCTGGCCAAGGCTTTCGATTCTGTCAATCACCGCATTCTTATCGGCAGACTCAATAGCCTTGGTTTCTCAAATGACTGCCTCGCCTGGTTCACCAACTACTTCTCAGATAGAGTTCAGTGTGTCAAATCGGAGGGCCTGTTGTCCGGACCTCTGGCAGTCCCTATGGGGGGTGCCAGGGCTGCTGGTGAGACGACACCATTCTGTATACATCTGGCCCTTCTTTGGACACTGTGCTAACAAACCTCCAAACGAGCTTCAATGCCATACAACACTCCTTCCAAGGCCTCCAACTGCTTTTAAATGCAAGTAAAACTAAGTGCATGCTCTTCAACCGATTGCTGCTCGCACCCTCCCGCCCGACTAGCATCACTACTCCAGACGGTTCTGACTTAGAATATGTGGACAACTACACATACCTAGGTGTCTGGTTAGACTCTAAACTCTCCTTCCAGACTCACATTAAGAATCTCCAATCCAAAATTAAATCTGGAATCGGCTTCCTATTTCGCAACGAAGCCTCCTTAACTCATGCTGCCGAACATACCCTCGTAAAACTGACTATCCTGACGATCATTGACTCCGGTGATGTCATTTATAAAATAGCCTCCAAAACTCTACTCAGCAACTGGATGCAGTCTATCACAGTGCCATCTGTTTGGTCACCAAATCCCCATTCACCACCCACCACTGCGACCTGTATGCTCTCGTTGGCTGGCCCTCACTACATATTCGTCGCCAATCCCACTGGCTCCAGGTCATCTATAAGTCTATGCTAGGTAAAGCTCCACCTTATCTCAGCTCACTGGTCACCATAGCCACACCCACCCGTAGCACGCACTCCAGCAGGTATATTTCACTGGTCATCCCCAAAGCCTATTCCTCCTTTGGCCGCCTTTCCTTCCAGTTCTCTGCTGCCAATGACTGGAGCGAATTTCAAAAATCACTGAAGCTGGAGTCTTACATCTCCCTCTCTAACTTTAAGCATCAGCTGTCAGAGCAGCTTGCCGATCACTGTACCTGTACACAGCCAATCTGTAAATAGCACACCCAACTACCTCATCCCCATATTGTTATTTATCCTCTTGCTCTTTTGCACCCCAGGCCGCAGGGCCAGATGGATTGTCAAGACGTGTACTGCGAGCATGCGCTGACCGGCAAGTGTCTTCACTGACATTTTCAACCTCTCCCTGTCCGAGTCTGTAATACCAACATGTTTTAAGCAGACCACCATAGTCCCTGTGCCCAAGAACACTAATGTAATCTGCCTAAATGACTACCGACCCGTAGCACTCACGTCTGTAGCCATGAAGTGCTTTTAAAGGCAACACCATTATCACTTCAACACCATTATCCCAGAAACCCTCGAGCCACTCCAATTTGAATACCGCCAACAGATCCACAGATGATGCAATCTCTATTGCACTCCACAATGCCCTTTCCCACCTGGACAAAAGGAACACCTATGTGAGAATGCTATTCATTGACTACAGCTCAGCGTTCAACACCATTGTGCCCTCAAAGCTCATCAATAAGCTAAGGACCCTGGGACTAAACACCTCCCTCTGCAACTGGATCCTGGACTTCCTGACGGACCTGCCCCCAGGTGGTAAGGGTAGGTAACAACACATTTGCCATGCTGATCCTCAACACAGGGGCCCCTCATGGGTGCGTACTCAGTCCCCTCTTGTACTCCCTGTTCACTCATGACTGCATGGCCAAGCTTGACTCCAACACCATCATTAAGTTTGCCGATGACACAACAGTGGTAGGCCTGATCACCGACAACAACGAGACAGCCTATAGGGAGGAGGTCCGAGACCTGGCCGTGTGGTGGTAGGACAACAACCTCTCCCTCAACGTGATCAAGACAAGGCAGAAGGAGGACCGAGCACGCCCCCATTCTCATCGACGGGGCTGTCCACATTCCTTGGTGTCCACATCACCAACAAACTAACACGACAGCACACCAAGACAGTTGTGAAGAGGGCACGACAAAATCTATTCCCCCTCAGTAGACTGAAAAGATTTGTCATGGGTCCTCAGATCCTCAAAAGGTTCTACAGCTGCAAAATCGAGTTCATCCTGACTGGTTGCATCACTGCCTGGTATGGCAACTGCTCGGCCTCCGACCGCAAGGCACTTCAGAGGGTTGTGCATACGGCCCTGTACATCACTGGGGCCAAGCTTCCTGCCATCCAGGACCTCTATATCAGGCAGTGTCAGAGGAAGGCCCTAACAATTGTCAAAGACTCCAGCCATCCTAGTCATGGACTGTTCTCTCTGCAACCACACGGCAAGCGGTACCGGAGCGCCAAGTCTAGGTTCAAGAGGCTTCTTAAAAGCTTCTACCCCCAAGCCATAAGACTCCTGAACAGCTAATCAAATGGCTACCCAAACTATTTGCACTGCCCCCCCTTTTCACGTTGCTGGTACTCTGATATTATCTATGCATAGTCACTTTAATAACTCTACCTACATTAACATATTACCTCGACTAACCGGTGCCCCCGCACATTGACTCTTTACCGGTACCACCTGTATATAGTCTCACTATTGTTATTTTACTGATGCTCTTTAATTACTGGTTCCTGTTATATCTTATTGTTATTCATATTTTTTAAACTGCGTTGTTGGTTAGGGGCTTGTAAGTAAGCATTTCACTAAGGTCTACAGGAATACCTGTTGTATTCGGCGCATACAATTTGATTTGAGACGTCAGTACAGCGTAGCAACGTCAGCAGCCTACAGTGTAGAAGTCTTTGATTTGAGTAGTCGGCACAGCGTGGAGACGCCGGCACAGCGTGGAGACGCCGGCACAGCGTGGAGACGCACGCGGGCACAGCGTGGAGATGCCGGCACAGCGTGGAGACGCCGGCACAGCGTGGAGACGCACGCGGGCACAGCGTGGAGACGCACGCGGGCACAGCGTGGAGACGCACGCGGGCACAGCGTGGAGACGCACGTCGGCACAGCGTGGAGACGCACGCGGGCACAGCGTGGAGACGCACGCGGGCACAGCGTGGAGACGCCGGCACAGCGTGGAGACGCCGGCACAGCGTGGAGACGCACGCAGGCACAGCGTGGAGATGCCGGCACAGCGTGGAGACGCACGCAGGCACAGCGTGGAGACGCCGGCACAGCGTGGAGACGTCGGCACAGCGTGGAGACGCCGGCACAGCGTGGAGACGTCGGTGTCGGTAGCCTACAGTGTAGAAGTCTTTACATGGAAACTGATGACTGTACATACTGCATTTATTGAGAATTATTTTGAATTTTATACAACATTCAAGAGTAATCTACGCTTAATTGAAATGGTTGTTTTAAATTGATCCCTGGTATTGATCTCATTATATGAATAATAGGTTATTAATCATATGAATCCAGAATGTATTGGACCACAGACAAGAAAATAAAATGATTTGACAAGTCTCCCCTGTCAATGGGAAGGCAGAGAAACACACTATTAGTAACACATCTGATTGGCACAAATAGTCCATAGCACAAACTGTCAGGAAAATATCAAACGTGTTCCCTTCAAACAGGATACACTACATAGAGACACCACAACACTACATAGAGAGAGACACCACAACACTACATAGAGAGAGACACCACAACACTACATAGAGACACCACAACACTACATAGAGAGAGACAACACTACAGAGAGACACCACAACACTACATAGAGACACCACAACACTACATAGAGAGAGACAACACTACAGAGAGACACCACAACACTACATAGAGACACCACAACACTACATAGAGAGAGACACCACAACACTACATAGAGAGAGACACCACAACACTACATAGAGAGAGACACCACAACACTACATAGAGACACCACAACACTACATAGAGAGACACCACAACACTACATAGAGAGAGACACCACAACACTACATAGAGAGAGACACCACAACACTACATAGAGAAACGTGTTCCCTTCAAACAGGATACACTACATAGAGACACCACAACACTACATAGAGAGAGACACCACAACACTACATAGAGAGAGACAACACTACATAGAGACACCACAACACTACATAGAGAGAGACACCACAACACTACATAGAGAAACGTGTTCCCTTCAAACAGGATACACTACATAGAGACACCACAACACTACATAGAGAGAGACACCACAACACTACATAGAGAGAGACACCACAACACTACATAGAGACACGTGTTCCCTTCAAACAGGATACACTACATAGAGACACCACAACACTACATAGAGAAACGTGTTCCCTTCAAACAGGATACACTACATAGAGAAACGTGTTCCCTTCAAACAGGATACACTACATAGAGACACGTGTTCCCTTCAAACAGGATACACAGCTAATTGAAATATTGGAGTCAAAACAAGTTAGGTTAACCCTACATAAACAAGTTAGGTTAACCCTACATAAACAAGTTAGGTTAACCCTACATAAACAAGTTAGGTTAACCCTACATAAACAAGTTAGGTTAACCCTACATAAACAAGTTAGGTTAACCCTACATAAACAAGTTAGGTTAACCCTACATAAACAAGTTAGGTTAACCCTACATAAACAAGTTAGGTTAACCCTACATAAACAAGTTAGGTTAACCCTACATAAACAAGTTCAAAAACTTGTACGGATGCAATTTTTTGATTATTTCAAAGTTGTCTGTTTTGTACTAGGGTTAAGGTAATTTAAAATATATATATTTAAAGGCAAGTCAATTAAGGACAAACAACACTACATAGAGACAACACTACATAGAGAGAGACAACACTACATAGAGAGAGACACCACAACACTACATAGAGAGAGACACCACAACACTACATAGAGAAACGTGTTCCCTTCAAACAGGATACACTACATAGAGACACCACAACACTACATAGAGACAACACTACATAGAGAGAGACACCACAACACTACATAGAGAAACGTGTTCCCTTCAAACAGTATACACTACATAGAGACACCACAACACTACATAGAGAGAGACACCACAACACTACATAGAGAGAGCCACTACATAGAGAAACGTGTTCCCTTCAAACAGGATACACTACATAGAGACACCACAACACTACATAGAGAGAGACACCACAACACTACATAGAGAGAGACACTACATAGAGAAACGTGTTCCCTTCAAACAGGATACACTACATAGAGACACCACAACACTACATAGAGAGAGACACCACAACACTACATAGAGAGAGACACCACAACACTACATAGAGAGAGACAACACTACAGAGAGACACCACAACACTACATAGAGAGAGACACCACAACACTACATAGAGAGAGACACCACAACACTACATAGAGAAACGTGTTCCCTTCAAACAGGATACACTACATAGAGACACCACAACACTACATAGAGAGAGACACCACAACACTACATAGAGAGAGACAACACTACATAGAGACACCACAACACTACAGAGAGACACCACAACACTACAGAGAGACACCACAACACTACATAGAGACACCACAACACTACAGAGAGACACCACAACACTACAGAGAGAGAGAGAGACACCACAACACTACATAGAGAGAGACAACACTACAGAGAGACATCACAACACTACAGAGACACACAACACTACAGAGAGACACCACAACACTACAGAGAGACACCACAACACTACAGAGAGACACCACAACACTACAGAGAGACACCACAACACTACAGAGAGACACCACAACACTACAGAGAGACACCACAACAGAGAGACTACAGAGAGACACCACAACACTACAGAGAGACACCACAACACTACAGAGAGACAACACACAACAACACTACAGAGAGACACCACAACACTACAGAGACACCACAACACTACAGAGAGACACCACAACACTACAGAGAGAGAGACAACAACACTACAGAGAGACACCACAACACTACATAGAGACACCACAACACTACAGAGAGACCACAACACTACAGAGAGACACCACAACACTACAGAGAGACACCACAACACTACAGAGAGACACCACAACACTACAGAGAGACACCACAACACTACAGAGAGACACCACAACACTACATAGAGACACCACAACACTACAGAGAGACACCACAACACTACAGAGAGACACCACAACACTACAGAGAGACACCACAACACTACAGAGAGACCACAACACTACATAGAGAGAGACAACACTACATAGAGACACCACAACACTACAGAGAGACACCACAACACTACATAGAGACACCACAACACTACAGAGAGACACCACAACACTACATAGAGACACCACAACACTACATAGAGAGAGACAACACTACATAGAGAGAGACAACACTACATAGAGAGAGACAACACTACATAGAGAGAGACAACACTACATAGAGAGAGACAACACTACATAGAGACACCACAACACTACAGAGAGACACCACAACACTACAGAGAGACACCACAACACTACAGAGAGACACCACAACACTACATAGAGACACCACAACACTACATAGAGACATCACAACACTACAGAGAGACACCACAACACTACATAGAGACACCACAACACTACATAGAGACACCACAACACTACAGAGAGACACCACAACACTACATAGAGACACCACAACACTACAGAGAGACACCACAACATGGCAGCAACACAGATCTAAGGTAGTGTTAGTTTGTGGTGGTGGTGTTGTCCACAGATCTAAGGTAGTGTTAGTTTTGTGATCTAAGGTGGTGGTTTGTGTTGGTGGTGTTGTCCACAGATCTAAGGTAGTGTTAGTTTGTGGTGGTGGTGTTGTCCACAGATCTAAGGTAGTGTTAGTTTGTGGTGGTGGTGTTGTCCACAGATCTAAGGTAGTGTTAGTTTGTGGTGGTGGTGTTGTCCACAGATCTAAGGTAGTGTTAGTTTGTGGTGGTGGTGTTGTCCACAGATCTAAGGTAGTGTTAGTTTGTGGTGGTGGTGTTGTCCACAGATCTAAGGTAGTGTTAGTTTGTGGTGGTGGTGTTGTCCACAGATCTAAGGTAGTGTTAGTTTGTGGTGGTGGTGTTGTCCACAGATCTAAGGTAGTGTTAGTTTGTGGTGGTGGTGTTGTCCACAGATCTAAGGTAGTGTTAGTTTGTGGTGGTGGTGTTGTCCACAGATCTAAGGTAGTGTTAGTTTGTGGTGGTGGTGTTGTCCACAGATCTAAGGTAGTGTTAGTTTGTGGTGGTGGTGTTGTCCACAGATCTAAGGTAGTGTTAGTTTGTGGTGGTGGTGTTGTCCACAGATCTAAGGTAGTGTTAGTTTGTGGTGGTGGTGTTGTCCACAGATCTAAGGTAGTGTTAGTTTGTGGTGGTGGTGTTGTCCACAGATCTAAGGTAGTGTTAGTTTGTGGTGGTGTTTGTCCACAGTTTGTGTTAGTGTGGTGGTGGTGTTGTCCACAGATCTAAGGTAGTGTTAGTTTGTGGTGGTGGTGTTGTCCACAGATCTAAGGTAGTGTTAGTTTGTGGTGGTGGTGTTGTCCACAGATCTAAGGTAGTGTTAGTTTGTGGTGGTGGTGTTGTCCACAGATCTAAGGTAGTGTTAGTTTGTGGTGGTGGTGTTGTCCACAGATCTAAGGTAGTGTTAGTTTGTGGTGGTGGTGTTGTCCTCCTCTTCACTTGCCCAGAGCCTTGTCCAGGTTGGTCCTGATGGCGTCCAGAAAGTCGGATGTGTTGACGTAATGTTCATTCAGCTTGCAGCTGCAAAATCACATGACAGGTTGGATTAGACACTTTAATGAACTAGGCAGGTGTGTACGACAACACTAAGGGCTCTATTCAATCTGATTGCGGGTTATAGGCATTGCGGCTTTTCAAGGCAATTTCCAATTGAGCCAACATATGCAATGTTTACCATGAATGTTTTTTTGGCAAACCTGGGAACATTGCCTTTAAAGCTGCATAGGGGGAAACAGTGCCACTGTTCACCCCAGCACATGGTTATTGTTTTCGTTTAGTAGATGAAATAGAGGAGCGGAGAGACCAGCATAACCCTAACAGAGGAGAGGAGAGACCTAACCCTAACGGAGGAGAGGAGAGACCTAACCCTAACGGAGGAGAGGAGAGACCTAACCCTAACGGAGGAGAGGAGAGACCTAACCCTAACAGGGAGAGAGAGACCTAACCTAACAGAGGAGAGAGAGACCTAACCCTAACAGAGGAGAGGAGAGACCTAACCCTAACGGAGGAGAGGAGAGACCTAACCCTAACGGAGGAGAGAGAGACCTAACCCTAACGGAGGAGAGACCTAACCCTAGGAGGAGACCTAACCTAACGGAGGAGAGGAGAGACCTAACCCTAACGGAGGAGAGGAGAGACCTAACCCTAACGAGGAGAGAGACCTAACCCTAACGGAGGAGAGGAGAGACCTAACCCTAACGGAGGAGAGACCTAACCCTAACGGAGGAGAGGAGAGACCTAACCCTAACGGAGGAGAGGAGAGACCTAACCCTAACGGAGGAGAGGAGAGACCTAACCCTAACGGAGGAGAGACCTAACGGAGGAGAGGAGAGACCTAACCCTAACCCTAACGGAGGAGAGGAGAGACCTAAACGGAGGAGAGGAGAGACCTAACCCTAACGGAGGAGAGGAGAGACCTAACCCTAACGGAGGAGAGAGAGACCTAACCCTAACGGAGGAGAGGAGCCCTAACCTAACGGAGGAGAGGAGAGACCTAACCCTAACGGAGGAGAGGAGAGACCTAACCCTAACGGAGGAGAGGAGAGACCTAACCCTAACGGAGGAGAGGAGAGACCTAACCCTAACGGAGGAGAGGAGAGACCTAACCCTAACGGAGGAGAGGAGAGACCTAACCCTAACGGAGGAGAGACCTAACCCTAACGGAGGAGAGGAGAGACCTAACCCTAACGGAGGAGAGGAGAGACCTAACCCTAACGGAGGAGAGGAGAGACCTAACCCTAACGGAGGAGAGAGAGACCTAACGGAGGAGAGGAGAGACCTAACCCTAACGGAGAGAGGAGAGACCTAACCTAACGGAGGAGAGACCTAACCGGAACGGAGGAGAGGAGAGACCTAACCTAACGGAGGAGAGGAGAGACCTAACCCTAACGGAGGAGAGGAGAGACCTAACCCTAACGGAGGAGAGGAGAGACCTAACCCTAACGGAGGAGAGGAGAGACCTAACCCTAACGGAGGAGAGGAGAGACCTAACCCTAACGGAGGAGAGGAGAGACCTAACCCTAACGGAGGAGAGGAGAGGGAGGAGAGAGACCTAACCCTAACGGAGGAGAGGAGAGACCTAACCCTAACGGAGGAGAGGAGAGACCTAACCCTAACGGAGGAGAGGAGAGACCTAACCCTAACGGAGGAGAGGAGAGACCTAACCCTAACGGAGGAGAGACCTAACCCTAACGGAGGAGAGACCTAACCCTAACGGAGGAGAGACCTAACCCTAACGGAGGAGAGACCTAACCCTAACGGAGGAGAGACCTAACCCTAACGGAGGAGAGGAGCGAACAGAGGACCTAACCCTAACGGAGGAGAGAGAGACCTAACCCTTAACGGAGGAGGGAGAGACCTAACCTAACGGAGGAGAGGAGAGACCTAACCCTAACGGAGGAGAGGAGAGACCTAACCCTAACGGAGGAGAGGAGAGACCTAACCCTAACGGAGGAGAGGAGAGACCTAACCCTAACGGAGGAGAGGAGAGACCTAACCCTAACGGAGGAGCGACCTAACCCTAACGGAGGAGAGGAGAGACCTAACCCTAACGGAGGAGAGGAGAGACCTAACCCTAACGGAGGAGAGGAGAGACCTAACCCTAACGGAGGAGAGGAGAGACCTAACCCTAACGGAGGAGAGGAGAGACCTAACCCTAACGGAGGAGAGGAGAGACCTAACCCTAACGGAGGAGAGGAGAGACCTAACCCTAACGGAGGAGAGGAGAGACCTAACCCTAACAGAGGAGAGGAGATACCTAACCCTAACAGAGGAGAGACCTAACCATAACGGAGGAGAGACCTAACCATAACGGAGGAGAGACCTAACCCTAACGGAGGAGAGGAGCGACCTAACCCCAACAGAGGAGAGACCTAACCCTAACGGAGGAGAGACCTAACCCTTAACGGAGGAGAGGAGAGACCTAACCCTTAACGGAGGAGAGGAGAGGAGGAGAGGAGAGACCTAACCCTAACGGAGGAGAGAGAGACCTAACCCTAACGGAGGAGACCCTAACCCTAACGGAGGAGGAGAGGACCTAACCCTAACGGAGGAGAGGAGAGACCTAACCCTAACGGAGAGAGACCTAACCCTAACGGAGGAGAGGAGAGACCTAACCCTAACGGAGGAGAGGAGAGACCTAACCCTAACGGAGGAGAGGAGAGACCTAACCTAACGGAGGAGAGGACCTAACCCTAACGGAGGAGAGGAGAGACCTAACCCTAACGGAGGAGAGGAGAGACCTAACCCTAACGGAGGAGAGAGAGACCTAACCCTTAACGGAGGAGAGAGAGACCTAACCCTAACGGAGGAGACTGTAACCTAGGAGAGACCTAACCCTAACGGAGGAGAGGAGAGACCTAACCCTAACGGAGGAGAGAGAGACCTAACCCTAACGGAGGAGAGGAGAGACCTAACCCTAACGGAGGAGAGAGAGACCTAACCCTAACGGAGGAGAGGAGAGAGTCCTAACCCTAACGGAGGAGAGACCTAACCCTAACGGAGGAGAGGAGAGACCCCTAACGGAGGAGAGGAGACCTAACCCTAACGGAGGAGAGGAGAGACCTAACCCTAACAGAGAGAGACCTAACCCTAACGGAGGAGAGACCTAACCCTAACGGAGGAGAGGAGAGACCTAACCCTAACGGAGGAGAGGAGAGACCTAACCCTAACGGAGGAGAGGAGAGACCTAACCCTAACGGAGGAGAGGAGAGACCTAACCCTAACGGAGGAGAGGAGAGACCTAACCCTAACGGAGGAGAGACCTAACCCTAACGGAGGAGAGACCTAACCCTAACGGAGGAGAGACCTAACCCTAACGGAGGAGAGGAGCGACCTAACCCCAACAGAGGAGAGACCTAACCCTAACGGAGGAGAGACCTAACCCTAACGGAGGAGAGACCTAACCCTAACGGAGGAGAGGAGAGACCTAACCCTAACGGAGAGAGACCTAACGGAGGAGAGGAGAGACCTAACCCTAACGGAGGAGAGGAGAGACCTAACCCTAACGGAGGAGGAGACCTAACCCTAACGGAGGAGAGGACCTAACCCTAACGGAGGAGAGGAGAGACCTAACCCTAACGGAGGAGAGGAGAGACCTAACCCTAACGGAGGAGAGGAGAGACCTAACCCTAACGGAGGAGAGGAGAGACCTAACCCTAACGGAGGAGAGGAGAGACCTAACCCTAACGGAGGAGAGGAGAGACCTAACCCTAACGGAGGAGAGGAGAGACCTAACCCTAACGGAGGAGAGACCTAACCCTAACGGGAGAGACCTAACCCTAACGGAGGAGAGGAGAGACCTAACCCTAACGGAGGAGAGGAGAGACCTAACCCTAACGGAGGAGAGGAGAGACCTAACCCTAACGGAGGAGAGGAGAGACCTAACCCTAACGGAGGAGAGGAGAGACCTAACCCTAACGGAGGAGAGGAGAGACCTAACCCTAACAGAGGAGAGACCTAACCCTAACGGAGGAGAGGAGAGACCTAACCCTAACGGAGGAGAGGAGAGACCTAACCCTAACGGAGGAGAGGAGAGACCTAACCCTAACAGAGGAGAGACCTAACCCTAACGGAGGAGAGACCTAACCCTAACGGAGGAGAGGAGAGACCTAACCCTAACGGAGGAGAGGAGAGACCTAACCCTAACGGAGGAGAGGAGAGACCTAACCCTAACGGAGGAGAGGAGAGACCTAACCCTAACGGAGGAGAGGAGAGACCTAACCCTAACGGAGGAGAGACCTAACCCAGGGTTAACGGAGAGGAGAGACCTAACTGTAACGGAGGAGAGGAGAGACCTAACCCTAACGGAGGAGAGACCTAACCTAACGGAGGAGAGGAGAGACCTAACCCTAACGGAGGAGGAGAGACCTAACCCTAACGGAGGAGAGGAGACCTAACCCTAACGGAGGAGAGGAGAGACCTAACCCTAACGGAGGAGAGGAGAGACCTAACCCTAACGGAGGAGAGACCTAACCCTAACGGAGGAGAGACCTAACCCAACGGAGGAGAGGAGAGACCTAACCTAACGGAGGAGAGGAACGGAGGAGAGGAGGGACCTAACCCTAACGGAGGAGAGGAGAGACCTAACCCTAACGGAGGAGAGGAGAGACCTAACCCTAACGGAGGAGAGAGGAGGGGACCTAACCCTAACGGAGGAGAGGAGAGACCTAACCTAACGGAGGAGAGGAGAGACCTAACCCTAACGGAGGAGAGGAGAGACCTAACCCTAACGGGAGGAGAACAGAGGAGAGACCTAACCCTAACAGAGGAGAGACCTAACCCTAACGGAGGAGAGGAGAGACCTAACCCTAACGGAGGAGAGGAGCGACCTAACCCTAACGGAGGAGAGAGGGTTATACTGTGGACCTAACCCTAACGGAGGAGAGGAGAGACCTAACCCTAACAGAGGAGAGACCTAACCCTAACGGAGGAGAGGAGAGACCTAACCCTAACGGAGGAGAGGAGAGACCTAACCCTAACGGAGGAGAGGAGAGACCTAACCCTAACGGAGGAGAGGAGAGACCTAACCCCTAACCCTAACGGAGGAGAGGAGAGACCTAACCCTAACGGAGGAGAGGAGAGACCTAACCCTAACGGAGGAGAGAGAGACCTAACCCTAACGGAGGAGAGGAGAGACCTAACCCTAACGGAGGAGAGGAGAGACCTAACCCTAACGGAGGAGAGGAGAGACCTAACCCTAACGGAGGAGAGGAGAGACCTAACCCTAACGGAGGAGAGGAGAGACCTAACCCTAACGGAGGAGAGGAGAGACCTAACCCTAACAGAGGAGAGGAGAGACCTAACCCTAACAGAGGAGAGGAGAGACCTAACCCTAACGGAGGAGAGGAGAGACCTAACCCTAACGGAGGAGAGGAGAGACCTAACCCTTAACGGAGGAGAGGAGAGACCTAACCCTAACGGAGGAGAGGAGAGACCTAACCCTAACAGAGGAGAGGAGAGACCTAACCCTAACAGAGGAGAGGAGAGACCTAACCCTAACGGAGGAGAGACCTAACCCTAACGGAGGAGAGACCTAACCCTAACGGAGGAGAGGAGAGACCTAACCCTAACGCAGGAGAGGAGAGACCTAACCCTAACGCAGGAGAGGAGAGACCTAACCCTAACGCAGGAGAGGAGAGACCTAACCCTAACGCAGGAGAGGAGAGACCTAACCCTAACGCAGGAGAGAGAGACCTAACCCAACGGAGGAGAGACCTAACCCTAACGGAGGAGAGGAGAGACCTAACCCTAACGGAGGAGAGGACCTAACCCTAACGCAGGAGAGGAGAGACCTAACCCTAACGGAGCTCCGAGACTAAAAAAACAGTATTGGTTGTTTGAAGTAACTTCTTTGCTGTTGTAATATCGCAAACAGAAAAAAAGTTTCACCATTACGGATTCCAGCTTTAAAACTGGATATATATAACCCGCAATCTGATTGAATCATACTGTCTAGTGTAGTCACTTGGCCAGGGTTATACTAAGGACATGACTGTACTGTACTGTCTAGTGTAGTCACTTGGCCAGGGTTATACTAAGGACATGACTGTACTGTACTGTCTAGTGTAGTCACTTGGCCAGGGTTATACTAAGGACATGACTGTACTGTACTGTCTAGTGTAGTCACTTGGCCAGGGTTATACTAAGGACATGACTGTACTGTACTGTCTAGTGTAGTCACTTGGCCAGGGTTATACTAAGGACATGACTGTACTGTACTGTCTAGTGTAGTCACTTGGCCAGGGTTATACTAAGGACATGACTGTACTGTACTGTCTAGTGTAGTCACTTGGCCAGGGTTATACTAAGGACATGACTGTACTGTACTGTCTAGTGTAGTCACTTGGCCAGGGTTATACTACATGACTGTACTGTACTGTCTAGTGTAGTCACTTGGCCAGGGTTATACTAAGGACATGACTGTACTGTACTGTCTAGTGTAGTCACTTGGCCAGGGTTATACTAAGGACATGACTGTACTGTACTGTCTAGTGTAGTCACTTGGCCAGGGTTATACTAATGACTGTACTGTACTGTCTAGTGTAGTCACTTGGCCAGGGTTATACTGTGGACATGACTGTACTGTACTGTCTAGTGTAGTCACTTGGCCAGGGTTATACTAAGGACATGACTGTACTGTACTGTCTAGTGTAGTCACTTGGCCAGGGTTATACTAAGGACATGACTGTACTGTACTGTCTAGTGTAGTCACTTGGCCAGGGTTATACTAAGGACATGACTGTACTGTACTGTCTAGTGTAGTCACTTGGCCAGGGTTATACTAAGGACATGACTGTACTGTACTGTCTAGTGTAGTCACTTGGCCAGGGTTATACTAAGGACATGACTGTACTGTACTGTCTAGTGTAGTCACTTGGCCAGGGTTATACTAAGGACATGACTGTACTGTACTGTCTAGTGTAGTCACTTGGCCAGGGTTATACTGTGGACATGACTGTACTGTACTGTCTAGTGTAGTCACTTGGCCAGGGTTATACTAAGGACATGACTGTACTGTACTGTCTAGTGTAGTCACTTGGCCAGGGTTATACTGTGGACATGACTGTACTGTACTGTCTAGTGTAGTCACTTGGCCAGGGTTATACTAAGGACATGACTGTACTGTACTGTCTAGTGTAGTCACTTGGCCAGGGTTATACTGTGGACATGACTGTACTGTACTGTCTAGTGTAGTCACTTGGCCAGGGTTATACTAAGGACATGACTGTACTGTACTGTACTGTCTAGTGTAGTCACTTGGCCAGGGTTATACTAAGGACATGACTGTACTGTACTGTCTAGTGTAGTCACTTGGCCAGGGTTATACTAAGGACATGACTGTACTGTACTGTCTAGTGTAGTCACTTGGCCAGGGTTATACTAAGGACATGACTGTACTGTACTGTCTAGTGTAGTCACTTGGCCAGGGTTATACTGTGGACATGACTGTACTGTACTGTCTAGTGTAGTCACTTGGCCAGGGTTATACTAAGGACATGACTGTACTGTACTGTCTAGTGTAGTCACTTGGCCAGGGTTATACTAAGGACATGACTGTACTGTACTGTCTAGTGTAGTCACTTGGCCAGGGTTATACTAAGGACATGACTGTACTGTACTGTCTAGTGTAGTCACTTGGCCAGGGTTATACTAAGGACATGACTGTACTGTACTGTCTAGTGTAGTCACTTGGCCAGGGTTATACTAAGGACATGACTGTACTGTACTGTCTAGTGTAGTCACTTGGCCAGGGTTATACTAAGGACATGACTGTACTGTACTGTCTAGTGTAGTCACTTGGCCAGGGTTATACTAAGGACATGACTGTACTGTACTGTCTAGTGTAGTCACTTGGCCAGGGTTATACTAAGGACTGACTGTACTGTCTAGTGTAGTCACTTGGCCAGGGTTATACTAAGGACATGACTGTACTGTACTGTCTAGTGTAGTCACTTGGCCAGGGTTATACTAAGGACATGAGGACTGTACTGTACTGTCTAGTGTAGTCACTTGGCCAGGGTTATACTAAGGACATGACTGTACTGTACTGTCTAGTGTAGTCACTTGGCCAGGGTTATACTAAGGACATGACTGTACTGTACTGTCTAGTGTAGTCACTTGGCCAGGGTTATACTAAGGACATGACTGTACTGTCTAGTGTAGTCACTTGGCCAGGGTTATACTAAGGACATGACTGTACTGTACTGTCTAGTGTAGTCACTTGGCCAGGGTTATACTAAGGACATGACTGTACTGTACTGTCTAGTGTAGTCACTTGGCCAGGGTTATACTAAGGACATGACTGTACTGTACTGTCTAGTGTAGTCACTTGGCCAGGGTTATACTAAGGACATGACTGTACTGTACTGTCTAGTGTAGTCACTTGGCCAGGGTTATACTAAGGACATGACTGTACTGTACTGTCTAGTGTAGTCACTTGGCCAGGGTTATACTAAGGACATGACTGTACTGTACTGTCTAGTGTAGTCACTTGGCCAGGGTTATACTAAGGACATGGCTGTACTGTACTGTCTAGTGTAGTCACTTGGCCAGGGTTATACTAAGGGTACTGTACTGTCTAGTGTAGTCACTTGGCCAGGGTTATACTAAGGACATGACTGTACTGTACTGTCTAGTGTAGTCACTTGGCCAGGGTTATACTAAGGGTACTGTACTGTCTAGTGTAGTCACTTGGCCAGGGTTATACTAAGGGTACTGTACTGTCTAGTGTAGTCACTTGGCCAGGGTTATACTGTGGACATGACTGTACTGTACTGTCTAGTGTAGTCACTTGGCCAGGGTTATACTAAGGACATGACTGTACTGTACTGTCTAGTGTAGTCACTTGGCCAGGGTTATACTAAGGACATGACTGTACTGTACTGTCTAGTGTAGTCACTTGGCCAGGGTTATACTAAGGACATGACTGTACTGTACTGTCTAGTGTAGTCACTTGGCCAGGGTTATACTACTAAGGACATGACTGTACTGTACTGTCTAGTGTAGTCACTTGGCCAGGGTTATACTAAGGACATGACTGTACTGTACTGTCTAGTGTAGTCACTTGGCCAGGGTTATACTAAGGACATGACTGTACTGTACTGTCTAGTGTAGTCACTTGGCCAGGGTTATACTGTGGACATGACTGTACTGTACTGTCTAGTGTAGTCACTTGGCCAGGGTTATACTAAGGACATGACTGTACTGTACTGTCTAGTGTAGTCACTTGGCCAGGGTTATACTAAGGACATGACTGTACTGTACTGTCTAGTGTAGTCACTTGGCCAGGGTTATACTAAGGACATGACTGTACTGTACTGTCTAGTGTAGTCACTTGGCCAGGGTTATACTAAGGACATGACTGTACTGTACTGTCTAGTGTAGTCACTTGGCCAGGGTTATACTAAGGACATGACTGTACTGTACTGTCTAGTGTAGTCACTTGGCCAGGGTTATACTAAGGACATGACTGTACTGTACTGTCTAGTGTAGTCACTTGGCCAGGGTTATACTAAGGACATGACTGTACTGTACTGTCTAGTGTAGTCACTTGGCCAGGGTTATACTAAGGACATGACTGTACTGTACTGTCTAGTGTAGTCACTTGGCCAGGGTTATACTAAGGACATGACTGTACTGTACTGTCTAGTGTAGTCACTTGGCCAGGGTTATACTAAGGACATGACTGTACTGTACTGTCTAGTGTAGTCACTTGGCCAGGGTTATACTAAGGACATGACTGTACTGTACTGTCTAGTGTAGTCACTTGGCCAGGGTTATACTAAGGACATGACTGTACTGTACTGTCTAGTGTAGTCACTTGGCCAGGGTTATACTAAGGACATGACTGTACTGTACTGTCTAGTGTAGTCACTTGGCCAGGGTTATACTGTGGAAGGACTGACTGTACTGTACTGTCTAGTGTAGTCACTTGGCCAGGGTTATACTAAGGACATGACTGTACTGTACTGTCTAGTGTAGTCACTTGGCCAGGGTTATACTAAGGACATGACTGCTAGTGTAGTCACTTGGCCAGGGTTATACTAAGGACATGACTGTACTGTACTGTCTAGTGTAGTCACTTGGCCAGGGTTATACTAAGGACATGACTGTACTGTACTGTCTAGTGTAGTCACTTGGCCAGGGTTATACTAAGGACATGACTGTACTGTACTGTCTAGTGTAGTCACTTGGCCAGGGTTATACTAAGGACATGACTGTACTGTACTGTCTAGTGTAGTCACTTGGCCAGGGTTATACTAAGGACATGACTGTACTGTACTGTCTAGTGTAGTCACTTGGCCAGGGTTATACTAAGGACATGACTGTACTGTACTGTCTAGTGTAGTCACTTGGCCAGGGTTATACTAAGGACATGACTGTACTGTACTGTCTAGTGTAGTCACTTGGCCAGGGTTATACTAAGGACATGACTGTACTGTACTGTCTAGTGTAGTCACTTGGCCAGGGTTATACTAAGGACATGACTGTACTGTACTGTCTAGTGTAGTCACTTGGCCAGGGTTATACTAAGGACATGACTGTACTGTACTGTCTAGTGTAGTCACTTGGCCAGGGTTATACTAAGGACATGACTGTACTGTCTAGTGTAGTCACTTGGCCAGGGTTATACTAAGGACATGGCTGTACTGTACTGTCTAGTGTAGTCACTTGGCCAGGGTTATACTAAGGGTACTGTACTGTCTAGTGTAGTCACTTGGCCAGGGTTATACTAAGGACATGACTGTACTGTACTGTCTAGTGTAGTCACTTGGCCAGGGTTATACTGTCTAGGACATGAGGGTTATACTAAGGGTACTGTACTGTCTAGTGTAGTCACTTGGCCAGGGTTATACTGTGGACATGACTGTACTGTACTGTCTAGTGTAGTCACTTGGCCAGGGTTATACTAAGGACATGACTGTACTGTACTGTCTAGTGTAGTCACTTGGCCAGGGTTATACTAAGGACATGACTGTACTGTACTGTACTGTCTAGTGTAGTCACTTGGCCAGGGTTATACTAAGGACATGACTGTACTGTACTGTCTAGTGTAGTCACTTGGCCAGGGTTATACTAAGGACATGACTGTACTGTACTGTCTAGTGTAGTCACTTGGCCAGGGTTATACTGTGGACATGACTGTACTGTACTGTCTAGTGTAGTCACTTGGCCAGGGTTATACTAAGGACATGACTGTACTGTACTGTCTAGTGTAGTCACTTGGCCAGGGTTATACTAAGGACATGACTGTACTGTACTGTCTAGTGTAGTCACTTGGCCAGGGTTATACTGTGGACATGACTGTACTGTACTGTCTAGTGTAGTCACTTGGCCAGGGTTATACTGTGGACATGACTGTACTGTACTGTCTAGTGTAGTCACTTGGCCAGGGTTATACTAAGGACATGACTGTACTGTACTGTACTGTCTAGTGTAGTCACTTGGCCAGGGTTATACTAAGGACATGACTGTACTGTACTGTCTAGTGTAGTCACTTGGCCAGGGTTATACTAAGGACATGACTGTACTGTACTGTCTAGTGTAGTCACTTGGCCAGGGTTATACTGTGGACATGACTGTACTGTACTGTCTAGTGTAGTCACTTGGCCAGGGTTATACTAAGGACATGACTGTACTGTACTGTCTAGTGTAGTCACTTGGCCAGGGTTATACTAAGGACATGACTGTACTGTACTGTCTAGTGTAGTCACTTGGCCAGGGTTATACTAAGGACATGACTGTACTGTACTGTCTAGTGTAGTCACTTGGCCAGGGTTATACTAAGGACATGACTGTACTGTACTGTCTAGTGTAGTCACTTGGCCAGGGTTATACTAAGGACATGACTGTACTGTACTGTCTAGTGTAGTCACTTGGCCAGGGTTATACTAAGGACATGACTGTACTGTACTGTCTAGTGTAGTCACTTGGCCAGGGTTATACTAAGGACATGACTGTACTGTACTGTCTAGTGTAGTCACTTGGCCAGGGTTATACTAAGGACATGACTGTACTGTCTAGTGTAGTCACTTGGCCAGGGTTATACTAAGGACATGACTGTACTGTACTGTCTAGTGTAGTCACTTGGCCAGGGTTATACTAAGGACATGACTGTACTGTACTGTCTAGTGTAGTCACTTGGCCAGGGTTATACTAAGGACATGACTGTACTGTCTAGTGTAGTCACTGAGGGTTGTACTGTCTAGTGTAGTCACTTGGCCAGGGTTATACTAAGGGTACTGTACTGTCTAGTGTAGTCACTTGGCCAGGGTTATACTAAGGACATGACTGTACTGTACTGTCTAGTGTAGTCACTTGGCCAGGGTTATACTAAGGACATGACTGTACTGTACTGTCTAGTGTAGTCACTTGGCCAGGGTTATACTAAGGACATGACTGTACTGTACTGTCTAGTGTAGTCACTTGGCCAGGGTTATACTAAGGACATGACTGTACTGTACTGTCTAGTGTAGTCACTTGGCCAGGGTTATACTGTGGACATGACTGTACTGTACTGTCTAGTGTAGTCACTTGGCCAGGGTTATACTAAGGACATGACTGTACTGTACTGTCTAGTGTAGTCACTTGGCCAGGGTTATACTGTGGACATGACTGTACTGTACTGTCTAGTGTAGTCACTTGGCCAGGGTTATACTAAGGACATGACTGTACTGTACTGTCTAGTGTAGTCACTTGGCCAGGGTTATACTAAGGACATGACTGTACTGTACTGTCTAGTGTAGTCACTTGGCCAGGGTTATACTAAGGACATGACTGTACTGTCTGTGTCTAGTGTAGTCACTTGGCCAGGGTTATACTAAGGACATGACTGTACTGTACTGTCTAGTGTAGTCACTTGGCCAGGGTTATACTAAGGACATGACTGTACTGTACTGTCTAGTGTAGTCACTTGGCCAGGGTTATACTAAGGACATGACTGTACTGTACTGTCTAGTGTAGTCACTTGGCCAGGGTTATACTAAGGACATGACTGTACTGTACTGTCTAGTGTAGTCACTTGGCCAGGGTTATACTAAGGACATGACTGTACTGTACTGTCTAGTGTAGTCACTTGGCCAGGGTTATACTAAGGACATGACTGTACTGTACTGTCTAGTGTAGTCACTTGGCCAGGGTTATACTAAGGACATGACTGTACTGTACTGTCTAGTGTAGTCACTTGGCCAGGGTTATACTAAGGACATGACTGTACTGTACTGTCTAGTGTAGTCACTTGGCCAGGGTTATACTAAGGACATGACTGTACTGTACTGTCTAGTGTAGTCACTTGGCCAGGGTTATACTAAGGACATGACTGTACTGTACTGTCTAGTGTAGTCACTTGGCCAGGGTTATACTAAGGACATGACTGTACTGTACTGTCTAGTGTAGTCACTTGGCCAGGGTTATACTAAGGACATGACTGTACTGTACTGTCTAGTGTAGTCACTTGGCCAGGGTTATACTAAGGACATGACTGTACTGTATAGTGTGGTATATATGCATGTAGTCACTTGGCCAGGCCGTGGATGCAGCCGGCCAGGTCCTTGGTCATCACACCACTCTCCACGATCTCCACACACACCCTCTCCAGAGTCTGGGAGAACCTACAGGTCAACAGGGGTTAGGGTTAGTTACCTACAGGGGTCAATGAGACAACAGCATGTTAAGTATATTACAGGTTTTAGTAGTTATTGATCAAATCAAATGTTATTTGTCACATGCGCCAAATACAACAGGTGAAATGCTTACTTACTACAAGCCATTAACCAACAATGCGGTTTTAAGAAAAATAAGTGTTAAGTAAAAAATAGATTAAAAAAATAACAAATTCTTAAAGAGCAGCAGTAAAATAACAGTAGCGAGGTTATATACTGGGGCTACCGGTACAGAGTCAATGTGCAGTGGCACCGGTTAGTCGAGCAGCGTGAAAGAGGGGGTGGGGGAGACAATGCAAATAGTCTGGGTAGCCATTTGATTAGATGTTCTTGAGTGTTATGGCTTGGGGGTAGAAGCTGCTAAGAAGTATTTTGGACCAAGACTTGGTGCTCCGGTACCGCTTGTCGTGCAGTAGCAGAGAGAACAGTCTATGACTAGGGTGGCTGGAGTCTTTGGCAGTTGTTAGGGCCTTCCTCTGACACCGCCTGGTATAGAGGTCCTGGATGACAGGAAGCTTGGCCCCAGTGATATACATTTACATTTAAGTCATTTAGCAGACGCTCTTATCCAGAGCGACTTACAAATTGGTGCATTCACCTTATGACATCCAGTGCAACAGCCACTTTATAATAGTGCATCTAAGTCTTTTAAGGGGGGTGAGAAGGATTACTTTATCCTATCCAAGGTATTCCTTAAAGAGGTGGGGTTTCAGGTGTCTCCGGAAGGTGGTGATTGACTCCGCTGTCCTGGCGTCGTGAGGGAGTTTGTTCCACCATTGGGGGGCCAGAGCAGCGAACAGTTTTGACTGGGCTGAGCGGGAACTGTACTTCCTCAGTGGTAGGGAGGCGAGCAGGCCAGAGGTTGATGAACGCAGTGCCCTTGTTTGGGTGTAGGGCCTGATCAGAGCCTGGAGGTACTGAGGTGCCGTTCCCCTCACAGCTCCGTAGGCAAGCACCATGGTCTTGTAGCGGATGCGAGCTTCAACTGGAAGCCAGTGGAGAGAGCGGAGGAGCGGGGTGACGTGAGAGAACTTGGGAAGGTTGAACACCAGACGGGCTGCGGCGTTCTGGATGAGTTGTAGGGGTTTAATGGCACAGGCAGGGAGCCCAGCCAACAGCGAGTTGCAGTAATCCAGACGGGAGATGACAAGTGCCTGGATTAAGACCTGCGCCGCTTCCTGTGTGAGGCAGGGTCGTACTCTGCGGATGTTGTAGAGCATGAACCTACAGGAACGAGCCACCGCCTTGATGTTATTTGAGAACGACAGGGTGTTGTCCAGGATCACGCCAAGGTTCATAGCGCTCTGGGAGGAGGACACAATGGAGTTGTCAACCGTGATGGCGAGATCATGGAACGGGCAGTCCTTCCCCGGGAGGAAGAGCAGCTCCGTCTTGCCGAGGTTCAGCTTGAGGTGGTGATCCGTCATCCACACTGATATGTCTGCCAGACATGCAGAGATGCGATTCGCCACCTGGTCGTCAGAAGGGGGAAAGGAGAAGATTAATTGTGTGTCGTCTGCATAGCAATGATAGGAGAGACCATGTGAGGTTATGACAGAGCCAAGTGACTTGGTGTATAGCGAGAATAGGAGAGGGCCTAGAACAGAGCCCTGGGGGACACCAGTGGTGAGAGCACGTGGTGAGGAGACAGATTCTCGCCACGCCACCTGGTAGGAGCGACCTGTCAGGTAGGACGCAATCCAAGCGTGGGCCGCGCCGGAGATGCCCAACTCGGAGAGGGTGGAGAGGAGGATCTGATGGTTCACAGTATCGAAGGCAGCCGATAGGTCTAGAAGGATGAGAGCAGAGGAGAGAGAGTTAGCTTTAGCAGTGCGGAGCGCCTCCGTGATACAGAGAAGAGCAGTCTCAGTTGAATGACTAGTCTTGAAACCTGACTGATTTGGATCAAGAAGGTCATTCTGAGAGAGATAGCGGGAGAGCTGGCCAAGGACGGCACGTTCAAGAGTTTTGGAGAGAAAAGAAAGAAGGGATACTGGTCTGTAGTTGTTGACATCGGAGGGATCGAGTGTAGGTTTTTTCAGAAGGGGTGCAACTCTCGCTCTCTTGAAGACGGAAGGGACGTAGCCAGCGGTCAGGGATGAGTTGATGAGCGAGGTGAGGTAAGGGAGAAGGTCTCCGGAAATGGTCTGGAGAAGAGAGGAGGGGATAGGGTCAAGCGGGCAGGTTGTTGGGCGGCCGGCCGTCACAAGACGCGAGATTTCATCTGGAGAGAGAGGGGAGAAAGAGGTCAGAGCACAGGGTAGGGCAGTGTGAGCAGAACCAGCGGTGTCGTTTGACTTAGCAAACGAGGATCGGATGTCGTCGACCTTCTTTTCAAAATGGTTGACGAAGTCATCTGCAGAGAGGGAGGAGGGGGAGGGGAGGAGGATTCAGGAGGGAGGAGAAGGTGGCAAAGAGCTTCCTAGGGTTAGAGGCAGATGCTTGGAATTTAGAGTGGTAGAAAGTGGCTTTAGCAGCAGAGACAGAAGAGGAAAATGTAGAGAGGAGGGAGTGAAAGGATGCCAGGTCCGCAGGGAGGCGGGTTTTCCTCCATTTCCGCTCGGCTGCCCGGAGCCCTAACCACACTAACCACTGTAGTGCTTTGCGGCCGGAGGCCGAGCAGTTGCCATACCAGGCAGTGATGCAACCAGTCAGGATACTCTCGATGGTGCAGCTGTAGAACTTTTTGAGGATCTGGGGACCCATGCCAAATCTTTTTAGTCTCCTGAGGGAGAATAGGCTTTTTGTCGTGCCCTCTTCACAACTATCTTGGTGTGTTTGGACCATGATAGTTCGTTGGTGATGTGGACACCAAGGAACTTGAAGCTCTCAACCTGCTCCACTACAGCCCCGTCGATGAGAATGGGGGTGTGCTCGGTCCTCCTTTTTCTGTAGTCCACAATCATCTCCTTTGCCTTGATCACGTTGACGGAGAGGTTGTTATCCTGGCACCACACGGTCAGGTCTCTGACCTCCCAATAGGCTGTGTCATCATTGTCGGTGATCAGGCCTAGCCATGTGGTCATGAGTGAACAGGGAGTACAGGAGGGGACTAAGTATACACCCCTGAGGGGCCCCCGTGTTGAGGATCAGCGTGGCAGATGTGTTGTTACCTACCCTTACCACCTGGGGGCAGCCTGTCAGGAAGTCCAGGATCCAGTTGCAGAGGGAGGTGTTTAGTCCCAGGGTCCTTAGCTTAGTGATGAGCTGTGAGGGCACTATGGTATTGAACGCTGAGTTGTAGTCAATTAATAGCATTCTCACGTAGGTGTTCCTTTTGTCCAGGTGGGAAAGGGCAGTGTGGAGATGAAATAGCGATTGCGTCATCTGTGGATCTGTTGGGGCGGTATGAAAATTGGAGTGGGTCTAGGGTTTCTGGGATAATGGTGTTGATGTGACCATGACCAGCCTTTCCAAGCTACAGACGTGAGTGCTACGGGTCGGTAGTCATTTAGGCAGGTTACATGAGTGTTCTTGGGCAAAGGGACTATGGTCGTGTGCTTGAAACATGTTGGTATTACAGACTCAGTCAGGGACAGGTGGAAAATGTCAGTGAAGACACTTGCCAGTTGGTCAGTGCATGCTCGGAATACATGTCCTGGTAATGTGAATGTACACGCCCTGGCCTTGTGAATGATGAGAGCGTAGCTGATGTGATGTACAGTCATCCGGAACAGCTGATGCTTTCATGCATGCTTCAGTGTTGCTATTCTCGAAGCAAGCATAGAAGTAATTTAGCTCGTCAGGTAGGCTTGTGTCACTGGGCAGCTCGTGGCTGTGCTTCCCTTTGTAGTCTGTAATAGTTTGCAAGCCCTGCCACATTCTATGAATGTCGGGGCCAGTGTAATACTATTCGATCTTAGTCCTGTATTGATGCTTTGCCTGTTTAATGGTTCGTCGGAGGGCATAACGGGATTTCTTATAAGCGCCCGGGTTAGAGTCCCGCTCCTTCAAAGTGGCAGCTCTACTCTTTAGCTTAGTCAGGATGTTGCCTGTAATCCATGGCTTCTGGTTGGGGTATGTACGTACGGTCACAACATCATCAATGCACTTATTGATGAAGCCAGTGACTGATGTGGTATATTCCTCAATGCCATTGGAAGAATCCCGGAACATATTCCTGTCTGTGCTAGCAAAACAGTCCTGTAGCGTAGCATCTACATCATCTTACCACATCCTTATTGACCGAGTCACTGGTGCTTCCTGCTTTAGTTTTTGCATTCAAGTCCCCGGCCACTAGCTAGCGCCACTTCTGGATGAGCGTTTTCCTGTTTGCTTAAGGCCGTATACAGCTCATTGAGTGCGGACTTAGTGCCAGCATCGGTTTGTGGTGGTAAATATAGATAAACTCTCTTAGTAAATAGTGTGGTCTACAGCTTATCGTGAGATACTCTACCTCAGGCGAGCAAAACCTTGAGACATCCTTAATATTAGATTTCGTGCACCAGCTGTTGTTTACAAATATACACAGGCCAACCGGCCATCGTCTTACTGGAGGCAGCTGTTCTATCTTGCCGATGCAGTGTAAAACACACCAGCTGTATCTTATCCATGTCATCGTTCAGCCACGATTTGGTGAAACATAAGATGTTACAGTTTTTAATGTCCTGTTGGAAGCATATTCGCGATCGTAGCTTGTTTATTTTGTTATCCAATGATTGTACGTTGGCTAATAGGACTGATGGTAGCGGCAGATTACCCACTCGCCGTCAGTTCCTTACAAGGCACCCCAATATGTCGGCTTTCTCATGTTAATGACGTGGATTTGGGCCTTGTCGGGTGTCTGAATTAAATCCTTTGTGTCCGACTCATTAAAGAAAAAACTTTGTCCAGTACGAGGTGAGTAATCGATGTCCTCCTATCCAGACAGTGGCAGAAACATTGTGTCCAAAATAACTTACAAATAACGCAAAAAAACACACAATAGCACAATTGGTTAGGAGGCCGTAAAACGGCAGCCATCTCCTCTGGCGTCACTTTTTCCACCAACATCAATAACTAATATAACAATATATTACAGGTCAGGGTTTTAGTAGTTATTGAGATATTATGGGTTTTAGTAGTTATTGAGATATTACAGGTTTTAGTAGTTATTGAGATATTACAGGTTTTAGTAGTTATTGAGATATTACAGGTTTTAGTAGTTATTGAGATATTACAGGTTTTAGTAGTTATTGAGATATTACAGGGTTTAGTAGTTATTGAGATATTACAGGTTTTAGTAGTTATTGAGATATTACAGGTTTTAGTAGTTATTGAGATATTACAGGTTTTAGTAGTTATTGAGATAGTTATTGAGATATTACAGGTTTTAGTAGTTATTGAGATATTACAGGTTTTAGTAGTTATTGAGATATTACAGGTTTTAGTAGTTATTGAGATATTACAGGTTTTAGTAGTTATTGAGATATTACAGGTTTTAGTAGTTATTGAGATATTACAGGGTTTAGTAGTTATTGAGATATTACAGGTTTTAGTAGTTATTGAGATATTACAGGTTTTAGTTATTGAGTAGTTATTGAGATATTACAGGTTTTAGTAGTTATTGAGATATTACAGGTTTAGTAGTTATTGAGATATTACAGGTTTTTAGTAGTTATTGAGATATTACAGGTTTTAGTAGTTATTGAGATATTACAGGTTTTAGTAGTTATTGAGATATTACAGGGTTTTAGTAGTTATTGAGATATTACAGGTTTTAGTAGTTATTGAGATATTACAGGTTTTAGTAGTTATTGAGATATTACAGGTTTTAGGTTATTGAGATTTACAGGTTTTAGTAGTTATTGAGATATTACAGGGGTTTTAGTTATTGAGATATTATTTTTAGTAGTTATTGAGATATTACAGGGTTTTAGTAGTTATTGAGATATTACAGGTTTTAGTAGTTATTGAGATATTACAGGTTTTAGTAGTTATTGAGATATTACAGGTTTTAGTAGTTATTGAGATATTACAGGTTTTAGTAGTTATTGAGATATTACAGGTATTACAGGTTTTAGTAGTTATTGAGATATTACAGGTTTTAGTAGTTATTGTAGTTATTGAGATATTACAGGTTTTAGTAGTTATTGAGATATTACAGGTTTTAGTAGTTATTGAGATATTACAGGTTTTAGTAGTTATTGAGATATTACAGGTTTTAGTAGTTATTGAGATATTACAGGTTTATTGAGATATTACAGGTTTTAGTAGTTATTGAGATATTACAGGTTTTAGTAGTTATAGTTATTGAGATATTACAGGTTTTAGTAGTTATTGAGATATTACAGGTTTAGTTTATTGAGATAGTTATTGAGATATTACAGGTTTTAGTAGTTATTGAGATATTACAGGTTTTAGTAGTTATTGAGATTTTTTTAGTAGTTATTGAGATATTACAGGTTTTTTTAGTAGTTATTGAGATATTACAGGTTTTAGTAGTTATTGAGATATTACAGGTTTTAGTAGTTATTGAGATATTACAGGTTTTAGTAGTTATTGAGATATTACAGGTTTTAGTAGTTATTGAGATATTACAGGTTTTAGTAGTTATTGAGATATTACAGGTTTTAGTAGTTATTGAGATATTACAGGGTTTTAGTAGTTATTGAGATATTACAGGTTTTAGTAGTTATTGAGATATTACAGGTTTTAGTAGTTATTGAGATATTACAGGTTTTAGTAGTTATTGAGATATTACAGGTTTTAGTAGTTATTGAGATATTACAGGTTTTAGTAGTTATTGAGATATTACAGGTTTTAGTAGTTATTGAGATATTACAGGTTTTTGAGTAGTTATTGAGATATTACAGGTTTTTGAGTAGTTATTGAGATATTACAGGTTTTAGTAGTTATTGAGATATTACAGGTCAGGGTTTTAGTAGTTATTGAGATATTACAGGTTTTATTGAGATAGTAGTTATTGAGATATTACAGGTTTTAGTAGTTATTGAGATATTACAGGTTTTAGTAGTTATTGAGATATTACAGGTAGTTATTGAGTAGTTTTATTTATTGAGATATTACAGGTTTTAGTAGTTATTGAGATATTACAGGTTTTAGTAGTTATTGAGATATTACAGGTTTTAGTAGTTATTGAGATATTACAGGTTTTAGTAGTTATTGAGATATTACAGGTTTTAGTAGTTATTGAGATATTACAGGTTTTAGTAGTTATTGAGATATTACAGGTCAGGGTTTTAGTAGTTATTGAGATATTACAGGTTTTAGTAGTTATTTTTACAGGTTTTAGTAGTTATTGAGATATTACAGGTTTTAGTAGTTATTGAGATTATTACAGGTTTTAGTAGTTATTGAGATTTATTTTAGAGTTATTGAGATATTACAGGTCAGGGTTTTAGTAGTTATTGAGATATTACAGGTTTTAGTAGTTATTGAGTAGTTATTGAGATATTACAGGTTTTAGTAGTTATTGAGATATTACAGGTCAGGGTTTTAGTAGTTATTGAGATATTACAGGTTTTAGTAGTTATTGAGATATTACAGGTTTTAGTAGTTATTGAGATATTACAGGTCAGGGTTTTAGTAGTTATTGAGATATTACAGGTCAGGGTTTTAGTAGTTATTGAGATATTACAGGTCAGGGTTTTAGTAGTTATTGAGATATTACAGGTAAGCGTTTTAGTAGTTATTACCTGATGAGGTCTGGGTTTCCATCCAGTTTCCCTCGGTGTTCCAGCCCTCTGGTCCAGGCAAAGATACTGGCGATGGGGTTGGTGCTGGTGGGTCGGCCCTACAGGACGAGAGAGGACAGTGCCCTGTTTTTATCTGCCGCTAACATGCATCCTTCGTCCTGTCATGACTGTCCTGTGAGGATCCGACTGGATCAGATCAGCTTGGCAATGGATGACAGAAATCAGACCCTCTCATCCACAGAGGGGGAGAACATTAAAGGAGAGAACATCCCTCTCCAAATTCACACAGGAATGTTCAACACACTTTTCCCACTGAAACTTTAACAAAGAATGTGGAGAATGGTCAGAGGCGAGCTATAGAAAACTAATGTGATATGGGTTGTTATTTTGTGATGTCATAAGAAATACTGTAACTTCAAAAGTATATACACTTCATTTACGAAATCTCCATCCTTTACATTGTGAACAATGATGAAAGTACTTATGTTAAGATATTAATGTGATTTTACATTTACATTTAAGTCATTTAGCATATGATTACTGTGAGAGTTGTTCCTCCAATGTATCAACGGGTTAGGGTTAGGGTTACCCTATGGTATATGATTTCTGTGAGAGTACCCTAACCCTCTGTGAGAGTAGTTCCAATGTATCAACGGGTTAGGGTTACCCTGTGAGACCTCCAATGGGTTAGTATATTATTACCCTGTGATTACTGTGAGAGTAGTTCCTCCAATGTATCAACGGGTTAGGGTTACCCTAACCCAAAGTATATGATTACTGTGAGAGTAGTTCCTCCAATGTATCAACGGGTTAGGGTTAGGGTTACCCTAACCCAAAGTATATGATTACTGTGAGAGTAGTTCCTCCAATGTATCAACGGGTTAGGGTTACCCTAACCCAAAGTATATGATTACTGTGAGAGTAGTTCCTCCAATGTATCAACGGGTTAGGGTTACCCTAACCCAAAGTATATGATTACTGTGAGAGTAGTTCCTCCAATGTATCAACGATAAGTGTCTCTCTCTCTCCATCTCCTTTGTAACAAGTAGTGTCAGTACACTAGGGACCTGTTCCTAATACATTATTAAGTGTGTGTGTTTATCCTGTGTTATCATTTAGTTAGCTAGTAAATAAATTATTAAACCAATTTGTGTAGTACTGAATCATAAGTAAGGCTGTTTTTTTTGCAGATGCAGGTTACGACTGTTCAGAATGATGATATGACACGAGGTTATGATTAATACGTTGGTTTATGATAGGTAAACCCTTTAGATTTTAATTCGGGAGATGGTAACTATTTAAACAACCGCTTTCATGGTGCCTCAAATTCCTAATGAGTTCATTGTTACATGTTTAATTTATTCAGGTAACAATTAAACATAGTTGATTAACAGGCAATAGAATAATGAAAGTAAAGTCACGACAATCCTGATCCTGCCCATTTTACAATATAATAGAATAATGAAAGTAAAGTCACGACAATCCTGATCCTGCCCATTTTACAATATAATAGAATAATATATATCAAAATATATACAGTACCAGTCAAAAGTTTGGACATCGACCCATTCAAGGGGTTTTCTTTATTTGTACAATTTTCTACATTGTAGAATAATAGTGAAGACATCAACACTATGAAATAACACATGGAATCATGTCGTGACCAGAAAAGTGATAAAGATTCTTTTATCATCTAAAAATGTGGGTACAATCAGAATGAGGACAAGATCAGGACAAACAATTCATGTTAGAACCAGGTATAAACATAGTGAAATGGTTCTGGTAGCTCTACCCTACAGGAGGATAGTTTTAACAGTGACATGGTGGTCTACCATACAGGAGGATAGTTTTAACAGTGACATGGTGGTCTACCATACAGGAGGATAGTTTTAACAGTGACATGGTGGTCTACCATACAGGAGGATAGTTTTAACAGTGACATGGTGGTCTACCATAGGATAGTTTTAACAGTGACATGGTGGTCTACCAGGAGGATAGTTTTAACAGTGACATGGTGGTCTACCATACAGGAGGATAGTTTTAACAGTGACATGGTGGTCTACCCTACAGGAGGATAGTTTTAACAGTGACATGGTGGTCTACCATACAGGAGGATAGTTTTAACAGTGACATGGTGGTCTACCATACAGGAGGATAGTTTTAACAGTGACATGGTGGTCTACCATACAGGAGGATAGTTTTAACAGTGACATGGTGGTCTACCATACAGGAGGATAGTTTTAACAGTGACATGGTGGTCTACCATACAGGAGGATAGTTTTAACAGTGACATGGTGGTCTACCATACAGGAGGATAGTTTTAACAGTGACATGGTGGTCTACCATACAGGAGGATAGTTTTAACAGTGACATGGTGGTCTACCATACAGGAGGATAGTTTTAACAGTGACATGACATGGTGGTGACATGGTGGTCTACCATACAGGAGGATAGTTTTAACAGTGACATGGTGGTCTACCATACAGGAGGATAGTTTTAACAGTGACATGGTGGTCTACCATACAGGAGGATAGTTTTAACAGTGACATGGTGGTCTACCATACAGGAGGATAGTTTTAACAGTGACATGGTGGTCTACCATACAGGAGGATAGTTTTAACAGTGACATGGTGGTCTACCCTACAAGAGGAGAGGATATTTGTAACAGTTACTGGCTATGCAGCAGCATTAGCATGAGCAATTAGACTGAATTTCCCACCAGCGTGGAAAGGTCCTAATGCTCAGTTGCTGGTTACCGTGGCGTGAGTCAGGGATAGAATTAGGGTTAGAGGTTCCTTACCCTCTGGTGTTGGCGGTAGTGCCGTGTCACAGTGCCGTGGGCTGCCTCTGCCTCAATGGTCTTCCCATCAGGACACACCAACACTGACGTCATTAGACCCAGGGAGCCAAAACCTATGCAACAACAACAAGAGGGTGTCTATGAGGACTGGCCACCCTTCATAGCCTGGTTCCTCTCTAGGTTCTGGCCTTTCTAGGGAGTTTTTCCTTACCACCTTCTACACCTGCATTGCTTGCTGTTTGGGGTTTTAGGCTGGGTTTGTGACATCAGCTGATGTAAGAAGGGCTTTATAAATACATTTGATTTGATTTGATATACTATTACAGGCACCCGACCAGGCCCAGATCCCGGTGATTCGCTGGAAAAGGAAATGGAGGTTTTGCGGAAAGAGATCAGGGTGCCTTGTGAGGATCAGGCGACGAGTGGCTAATCTGCTAGCTAACGTTCAATCGCTGGGAAAATAAATCTGACAAACTGAAAACACGTATATCTTACCCACAGGACATTTATAACTGTAATATCTTATGTTTCACCGAGTCGTGGCTGAACGGCGATATTAAGAACATACAACTGGCGGGTTATACACTATCGTCAGGACAGAACAGCAGCCTCTGGTAAGACATTTGTAATTTGTAAACAATAGCTGGTGCACAATATCTAAGGAAGTCTCAAGGTTTTGCTCGCCTGAGGTAGAGTATCTCATGATAAACTGTAGACCGCACTATCTACCTCTAGAGTTTTCCTCTGTATTTTCCATAGCTGTTTACATACCACCACAGACCGAGGCACTAAAACCACACTAAATGAGCTGTATTCCACCATAAGCAAACAGAAAAGCGCTCATCCAGAGGCGGCGCTCCTAGTGGCCGGGGACTTTAATGCAGGGAAAATGAATTCTGTTTCCCTAATTTCTATCAGCATGTTAAATGTGCAACCAGAGGGAAAAAAATTCTAGACCACCTTTACTCCACACACAGAGCCACGTACAAAGCTCTCCCTCGCCCTCCATTTGGCAAATATGACCATAACTCTATCCTCCTGATTCTTGCTTACAAGCTAAAATTAAAGCAGGAAGCACCAGTAACTTGGTCTATAAAAAAGTGGTCAGATGAAGCGGATGCTAAGCTACAGGACTGTTTTGCTAGTACAGACAGGAATATGTTAAGGGATTCTTCCGGTGACATTGAGGAATACACCACATCAGTCACTGGCTTTATCAATAAGTGCATCGAGGACGTCGTCCCCACAGTGACTGTACGTACAGTACAGGACTGTACATACTCCGAGCATGCGCTGACCAAATGGCAAGTGTCTTCACTGACATTTTCAACCTCTCCCTGTCTGAGTATGTAATACCAACAAGTTTCAAGCAGACTACCATAGTCCCTGTGCCCAAGAACAAACACCAAGGTAACCTGCCTAAATGACTACTGACTCATAGCACTCACGTCTGTAGCCATGAAATGCTTTAAAAGGCTACCCTTTGGGCATCGGTGTAAAAATACTTTAAAGTACGACTTATGTCGTTTTTTGGGGTATCTGTACATTACTTTACTATTTATATTTTTGGCAACTTTTACTTCACTACATTCGTAAAGAAAATAATGTACTTTTTACTCCATACATTTTCCTTGACACCCAAAAGTACTCGTTACATTTTGACAGGAAAATTGTCCAATTCACACACTTATCAAGAGAACATCCCTGGTCATCCCTACTGCCACTGGTGTGGCAGACTCACTAAACACAAATGCCTTGTTTGTAAATCATGTCGGAGTGATGGAGTGTGCCCCTGGCTATCCGTCAATAAAAAATAAACTACAATTGTGCCGTCTGGCTTAATATAAGGAAATTATTTATACTTTTACTCAAGTATGACAATTTAGTACTTTTTCCACCACTGGATGTAGCATTTCATTCACATGACACATCAATTTAGACCAGTGTGTCTGGTGTCATCTAATATTTATAACATGACACATCAATTTAGACCAGTGTGTCTGGTGTCATCTAATATTTACAACATGACACATCAATTTAGACCAGTGTGTCTGGTGTCATCTAATATTTATAACATGACACATCAATTTAGACCAGTGTGTCTGGTGTCATCTAATATTTATAACATGACACATCAATTTAGACCAGTGTGTCTGGTGTCATCTAATATTTATAACATGACACATCAATTTAGACCAGTGTGTCTGGTGTCATCTAATATTTACAGCATGTTTTTATCTGAACACTTTCTTTTTAACTGGAATTGTTCCTTGATGTAGGAACCAGTGTTCCTTGATGTAGGAACCAGTGTTCCTTGATGTAGGAACCAGTGTTCCTTGATGTAGGAACCAGTGTTCCTTGATGTAGGAACCAGTGTTCCTTGATGTAGGAACCAGTGTTCCTTGATGTAGGAACCAGTGTTCCTTGATGTAGGCTACTACCACGTTTAGTCTTCATATTTACTACACTACTCACTGTGAACAATGTTGAATGGGTGAAGACAAAGGAGAGCTCTCCAGTAGGTACCAAAACATTCAAAGGCCCTCTTCTCAAAAGTGAGTTTACAAGTTAATCAACATTCAAAGCAGATGAAGTGTATAAAATACCATTTTGTAGCTCTGAGTATCTACTTTTATCCAATGTAAAAAAATAATATATATATATATATTTTGCTATATAAGACCGATTTGAGCTGGTCAGTCACATTTAAACTTTTAATTTTTAATTTATTTTTTTATATCTCAAAAAACATAATTCCACTTTGACAATACGGGGTGTAGGCCAGTGATACAAAATCGAAATTGTATTAATTTAAAATTCAGGCTGTAACTCTACAAAATGTGTAAAAAGTCAAGGGGTGTGAACACTTTCTGAAGGAACTGTACATCCAGACTTTCTGATGTGATTATACTTTAAGAGATGGCGTAGCAGTAGTTGTCCTGTCGTATCGTCTCTCTGTAAATATCGTCTCTTTATAGAGAGGCTATATACAGTAGATGCCCAAGATGGCGTAGCAGTAGTTGTCCTGTCGTCTCTGTAAATATCGTCTCTTTATAGAGAGGCTATATACAGTAGATGCTTGATTGGATCCAAGATGGCGTAGCAGTAGTTGTCCTGTCGTATCGTCTCTCTGTAAATATCGTCTCTTTATAGAGAGGCTATATACAGTAGATGCTTGATTGGATCCAAGATGGCGTAGCAGTAGTTGTCCTGTCGTATCGTCTCTCTGTAAATATCGTCTCTTTTTCCTTTTAGATATTTTTTAGATATTTTTTTCTTCGCATATCCTTAAAAACATTTTGCTAAACCTAAGCTTCCAAATACTCTTCTGCAACCCGCCAATGTAGCTACTTTTCCTAAAGTAGTTATATTTACTTCGGAACCGGACCCTCTCAACTGAAGCTAGCCAGCTAACTACCAGCTATACTAGCGGTCATCAACTAACCAGAGCATAACGGACCTAATTAATTTTTTTTACCCCCGGATTCCCACCACAAACGGAACATTCTTCAGCTGGATCCTCGCAACTAGCTATCGAGCGAAACAGCAACCCTGGTTGATTACTCCTGGCTAGCGTTTCCACCCACGTAGCTTGAAGCTAGCCCGGCCAGAGCTCCTAGCATACTCCTGGGCTACAATACCTTGACTACGACCGGTCTATCGATATCACTGCATGAAGAGGAATAAACAGACTCACCCCATCGCGACGTCCTCCAAAGGCTAACTCTCTAGCCCTCGCTATCTCCTTGCTTGCTAGTTCGGCACGCTAACTGCT
Organism: Oncorhynchus nerka; assembly: GCF_034236695.1. Lineage (NCBI taxonomy): Eukaryota > Metazoa > Chordata > Actinopteri > Salmoniformes > Salmonidae > Oncorhynchus > Oncorhynchus nerka. Next base: position 41,154 of record NW_027040140.1, read on the forward strand.
AGCTTGTTTAGCCCAGGTCCGCTAACTACTACCTTGTTTATCCCGGCCTGCTAATCTCTTAGCTTGTTAGCACAGGCCTGCTAACCGTCCCGCCGCGTCCCAAAAACGCAGTGGCCCATATGTACTCTATCTCTTCCCGATTTAAAAAAAAAATTGTTTATACCTTCCGGAAACTTGCCTCACCCAATGTGATACGGAATCGCTATTATCTTTATTTTTAGAACACACTCAAGAACCTCCAGAAGCTAACCAGCTAGCTAGCTACAAGCTATTTAGTCATTGTTAGTTTTCTTAACCTGGATAACACTCGCCAGCCCAGCCCCCCTGCCCCATCCACCGCTGCCCCTGGACTCTGATCACTTGGCTACATAGCTGATGCACGCTGGACTGTCCATTAATCACGGTACTCCATTCTGCTTGTTTGTTTTATCTGTCGGCCGAGTTGCCTAGTCAATGCCATCTCACCTGCTGTTGTTATGCTAGCTGATTAGCTGTTGTCTCACCCACTGTTTTAGCTAGCTTTCCCAATTCAACACCTGTGTTCACTGTATGCATCGCTGTATGTCTCTCTCAAATGTCAATATGCCTTGTATACTATTGCTCAGGTTAGTTATCATTGTTTTAGTTCACAATGGAGCCCCTAGTCCTATTCCTCACACCCCTGATACCTCCTTTGTTCCACCTCCCACATATGCGGTGACCTCACCCATTACAACCAGCATGTCCAGAGATAAAACCTCTCTCATCATCACCCAGTGCCTGGGCTTACCTCCGCCGTACCCGCACCCCACCATACCCCTGTCTGTGCATTATGCCCTGAATATATTCTACCATGCCCAGAAACCTGCTCCTCTTATTCTCTGTCCCCAACGCTCTAGGCGACCAGTTTTATAGCCCTTAGCCGCACCCTCATACTACTCCTTCTCTGTTCCGCGGGTGATGTGGAGGCAAACCCGGGCCCTGCATGTCCCCAGGCACCCTCATTTGTTGACTTCTGTGATCGAAAAAGCCTTGGTTTCATGCATGTCAACATTAGAAGCCTCCTCCCTAAGTTTGTTTTACTCACTGCTTTAGCACACTCTGCTAACCCTGATGTCCTTGCCGTGTCTGAATCCTGGCTCAGGAAGGCCACCAAAAATTCAGAGATTTCCATACCCAACTATAACATCTTCCGTCAAGATAGAACTGCCAAAGGGGGAGGAGTCGCAGTCTACTGCAGAGATAGCCTGCAAAGTAATGTCATACTTTCCAGGTCCATACAAACAGTTCGAACTACTAATTCTGAAAATTACTCTCTCCAGAAATAAGTCTCTCACTGTTGCCGCCTGCTACCGACCCCCCTCAGCTCCCAGCTGTGCCCTGGACACCATTTGTGAATTGATTGCCCCCCATCTAGCTTCTGAGTTTGTTCTGTTAGGTGACCTAAACTGGGATATGCTTAACACCCCGGCAGTCCTACAATCTAAGCTAGATGCCCTCAATCTCACACAAATCATAAAGGAACCCACCAGGTACAACCCTAACTCTGTAAGCAAGGGCACCCTCATAGACGTCATCCTGACCAACTGGCCCTCCAAATACACCTCCGCTGTCTTCAACTAGGATCTCAGCGACCACTGCCTCATTGCCTGTATCCGCTACGGTGCCGCAGTCAAACGACCACCCCTCATCACTGTCAAACGCTCCCTAAAACACTTCTGTGAGCAGGCCTTTCTAATCGACCTGGCCCGGGTATCCTGGAAGGACATTGACCTCATCCCGTCAGTTGAGGATGCCTGGTCATTCTTTAAGAGTAACTTCCTCACCATATTAGATAAGCATGCTCCGTTCAAAAAATGCAGAACTAAGAACAGATACAGCCCTTGGTTCACTCCAGACCTGACTGCCCTCGACCAGCACAAAAACATCCTGTGGCGGACTGCAATAGCATCGAACAGTCCCCGCGATATGCAACTGTTCAGGGAAGTCAGGAACCAATACACGCAGTCAGTCAGGAAAGCTAAGGCCAGCTTCTTCAGGCAGAAGTTTGCATCCTGTAGCTCCAACTCCAAAAAGTTCTGGGACACTGTGAAGTCCATGGAGAACAAGAGCACCTCCTCCCAGCTGCCCACTGCACTGAGGCTAGGGAACACGGTCACCACCGACAAATCCATGATTATCGAAAACTTCAACAAGCATTTCTCAACGGCTGGCCATGCCTTCCGCCTGGCTACTCCTACCCCAGCCAACAGCTCCGGCCCCCCCGCAGCTCCTCGCCCAAGCCTCTCCAGGTTCTCCTTTACCCAAATCCAGATAGCAGATGTTCTGAAAGAGCTGCAAAACCTGGACCCGTATAAATCAGCTGGGCTTGACAATCTGCACCCTCTATTTCTGAAACTATCCGCCGCCATTGTCACAACCCCTATTACCAGCCTGTTCAACCTCTCTTTCATATCGTCTGAGATCCCCAAGGATTGGAAAGCTGCCGCAGTCATCCCCCTCTTCAAAGGGGGAGACACCCTGGACCCAAACTGTTACAGACCTATATCCATTCTGCCCTGCCTATCTAAGGTCTTCGAAAGCCAAGTCAACAAACAGGTCACTGACCATCTCGAATCCCACCGTACCTTCTCCGCTATGCAATCTGGTTTCCGAGCCGGTCACGGGTGCACCTCAGCCACACTCAAGGTACTAAACGACATCATAACCGCCATCGATAAAAGACAGTACTGTGCAGCCGTCTTCATCGACCTTGCCAAGGCTTTCGACTCTGTCAATCACCATATTCTTATCGGCAGACTCAGTAGCCTCGGCTTTTCGGATGACTGCCTTGCCTGGTTCACCAATTACTTTGCAGACAGAGTTCAGTGTGTTAAATCGGAGGGCATGTTGTCCGGTCCTCTGGCAGTCTCTATGGGGGTGCCACAGGGTTCAATTCTCGGGCCGACTCTTTTCTCTGTGTATATCAATGATGTTGCTCTTGCTGCGGGCGATTCCCTGATCCACCTCTACGCAGACGACACCATTCTATACACTTTCGGCCCGTCATTGGACACTGTGCTATCTAACCTCCAATCGAGCTTCAATGCCATACAACACTCCTTCCGTGGCCTCCAACTGCTCTTAAACGCTAATAAAACCAAATGCATGCTTTTCAACCGATCGCTGCCTGCACCCGCTTGCCCGACTAGCATCACCACACTGGATGGTTCCGACCTTGAATATGTGGACACCTATAAGTACCTAGGTGTCTGGCTAGCCTGCAAACTCTCCTTCCAGACCCATATCAAACATCTCCAATCGAAAATCAAATCAAGAGTCGGCTTTCTATTCCGCAACAAAGCCTCCTTCACTCACGCTGCCAAGCTTACCCTAGTAAAACTGACTATCCTACCGATCCTCGACTTCGGCGATGTCATCTACAAAATGGCTTCCAACACTCTTCTCAGCAAACTGGATGCAGTTTATCACAGTGCCATCCGTTTTGTCACTAAAGCACCTTATACTACCCACCACTGCGACTTGTATGCTCTAGTCGGCTGGCCCTCACTACATATTCGTCGCCAGACCCACTGGCTCCAGGTCATCTACAAGGCCATGCTAGGCAAAGCTCCGCCTTATCTCAGCTCACTGGTCACGATGGCAACACCCATCCGTAGCACGCGCTCCAGCAGGTGTATCTCATTGAGCATCCCCAAAGCCAACACCTCATTCGGCCGCCTTTCGTTCCAGTACTCTGCTGCCTGTGACTGGAACGATTTGCAAAAATCGCTGAAGTTGGAGACTTTTATCTCCCTCACCAACTTCAAACATCAGCTATCTGAGCAGCTAACCGATCGCTGCAGCTGTACATAATCTATTGGTAAATAGCCCACCCATTTTCACCTACCTCATCCCCACAGTTTTTATTTATTTACCTTTCTGCTCTTTTGCACACAAATATCTCTACCTGTACATGATCATCTGATCATTTATCACTCCAGTGTTAATCTGCAATATTGTAATTATTCGCCTACCTCCTCATGCCTTTTGCACACATTGTATATAGACTCCCCTTTTTTTTCTCTACTGTGTTATTGACTTGTTAATTGCTTACTCCATGTGTAACTCTGTGTTGTCTGTTCACTCTGCTATGCTTTATCTTGGCCAGGTCGCAGTTGCAAATGAGAACCTGTTCTCAACTAGCCTACCTGGTTAAATAAAGGTGAAAAAAAAAAAAAAAAAAAGAGGACTCCTGCTAGCTACAAGGTGGACCTTTCTCAGCAATAAAAACATGAAACCCTTAGAAGTTAAGAGAAAATATGAGATTATATTGGACGATGATTGGAACATGGTTTCACCTTGAGCCAGTATGTCAGACTGAACGTTTTCATAATAATAATAACTATATTACTGTATGTATAAACAGTATATTATATATTAGTGTTGGTCTCACATTGGGACAGTATGTCAGACTGAACAATTCCATTATGGTTTTATTATCATTATATATTATTACTGTATGTACAGTACCTGTCAAAAGTTTGCACACACCTACTCATTCAAGGGTTTTTCTTTATTTAAAAAAAAAACATTGTAAAATATTAGTGAAGACATTAAAACTGTGAAATAAAACATATGGAATCATGTAGTAACCAAAAAAGTGTTAAACAAATCAAAATAGATTTTAGATTCTTCAAAGTATCCGCCCTTTGCCCCGATGACAGCTTTGCACACTCTTGGCATTGTCTGAAGCAGCATCATGAGGAATGCTTTTCCAAGGAGTTCCCACATATGCTGAGCACTTGTTGGCTGCTTTTCCATCACTCTGCGGTCCAACTTATCCCAAACCTTCTCAATTGGGTTGAGGTCAGATGATTGTGGAGGCCAGGTCATCTGATGCAGCACTTCAATACTCTCCTTGGTCAAATAACCCTTACACAGTGTGGAGCTGTGTTGGGTCACTGTCCTGTTAAAAAACAAATGATAGTCCCACTAAGCACAAACAAGATGGGATGGCGTATTGCTGCAGAATGCTGAGGTAGTCATGCTGGTTAAGTGTGCCTTGAATTTTAAATAAATCACTGACAGTGTCACAAGCAAAGCACCATCACACCTCCTCCTCCATGCTTCACGGTGTGAACCACACATGTGGAGATCCTACGTTCACCTACTCTGCGTCTCACAAACACACGGCGATTGGAACCAAAAATCTCAAATTTAGACTCATGAGACCAAAGGACAGATTTCCACCGGTCTAATGTCCAAAGTCCATTGCTCATGTTTCTTGGCCCAAGCAAGTCTCTTATTAGTGTCCTTTAGTAGTGATTTCATTGCAGCAATTTGACCATGAAGGCCTGATTGATGTTGAGATGTGTCTGTTACTTGAACTCTGTGAAGCATTTATGAACATGTCCTCTGCAGCAGGGGTAACTTTGGGTCTTCCATTCCTGTGGCGGTCCTCATGAGAGCCAGTTTCATCATAGCGCTTGATGGTTTTGAGAATGCCAAGAGTGTGCAAAGCTGTCGTCAGGTCAAAGGTTGGCTACTTTAAAGAATTTTATATATAAAATATATTTAGATTTGTTTAACACTTTTTTGGTTACTACATGATTTCATATGTGTTATTTCATAGGTTTGATGTCTTCACTATTATTTTACAATGTAGAAAATGGTAAAAATCAAGAAAAAACCTTGAATGAGTAGGCGTCCAAACTTTTGACTGGTACTGTATATACAGTATATTATATATTAGTGTTGGTCTCACCTTGAGCCAATATGTCAGACTGAACATCTCCATCGTAGTTCTTGCAGGCCCAGACGAAGGCTCCGGAGGACTTGAGGACTTGTGCCACCATGTCATCAATGAGGCGGTGCTCGTACCAGATCTTCAGCCTGTCAAACTCTGGCTTGTAGTTCCTGTAGAGAACACAGGGGAGCTTTTAAAGCAGGCCTAGATTAACTGTTAACACTGGGGAAGAATCAGCCAGGAATGATACTGTCTACCTTGGCAAGCCACTTTGGCATGTCAATAACTTTATATGGTTGTTATGTGATGTTTTTTATGGTGAATAGACTGTGGCCTCTATTCAATCTGTATCATGGAATTTCAACATGGTACAGAATGATAAGAAAATGGCGCCAATTGTGCTATTTTGTGTGTTTTTTCGCATTGTTTGTAACTTATTGTGTACATAATGTTGATGCTACCGTCTCGTAAGACCGGAAAGAGCTTCTGGATAGCAGAACAGTGATTACTCACCTCAAACTGGATGAAGATCTTTAATTTAATGAGTCGGACGTGAAGGACATAATGTTGCTCCCAGACAAGGCCAAAATCCCTTTTATTCACACGAAGAAAGGAAGGAAATAACATGGGTGCAGATCAGGGTGCCTTGTGAGAATTTGTCGGCTACTGGGTAACCAGCCTCTACCATCCGTTCTATTGGCCATCGTGCAATCACTGGAGAATAAACTGGATGAGCTCCGTTCGAGACTAATGGGACATTAACATAGTTGTATCTTATGTTTCACTGAGTCATGGCTGAACGACGACAACGATAATATAAAGTTGGCTGGGTTTTCCGTACATCGGCAGGACAGAACAGCTATGTCAGGTAAGACAAGGGGTGGGTGTGTGTCTATTTGTCAATAACAGCTGGTGCGCGATGTCTAACATTAAGGTAGTCTCAAGGTATTTCTCTCCTGAGGTAGAGTACCTAATGATAAGCTGTAGACCACATTATCTACCAAGAGAGTTTTCATCTATATTTTTCGCAGTTGTCTATTTACCACCACAAACCGATGATGGCACTAAGACTGCACTCAACGAGCTGTAAGGCCATAAGCAAAAAAGAAAATGCTCATCCAGAAGCCGCACTCCTAGTGGCCGGTGACTTTAATGCAGGCAAACTTAAATATGTTTACCTAATTTCTACCAGCATGTCACATGTTTAACCAGAGGGGGAAAAAACTCTACACCACCTTTACTCCACACACAGAGACATGTACAAAGCTCTCCCTCACGCTCCATTTGGCAAATCTGACCATAATTCTATCCCCCTAATTCCTGCTTACAAGCAAAAGCTAAAGCAGGAACTACCAATGACTTGCTCAATACGGAAGTGCTCAGATGAAGGGGATGCTACGTTACAGGACTGTTTTGCTAGCACAAACTGGAATATGTTCCATGATTCATCCAATGGAATTTAGCAGTATATCAAATCAGTCACCAGCTTCATCAACAAGTGCATCGACGACGTCATGCGTCCATATCCCAACCAGAAGCCATGGATTAGAGGCATCATCCGCACCGAGCTAAAGGCTAGAGCTGCCGCATTCAAGGAGCGGGACACTAATCTGAATGCTTATAAGAAATCCCGCTATGCCCTCAGACAAACCATCAAACAGGCAAAGCGTCAATACAGGACTAAGATTGAATCCTACTCCAGCTCTGATGCTCGTCGGTTGTGGCAGGGCTTGCAAGCTATTACAGACTACAAAGGGAAACCCAGCCGCGAGCTGCCAAGTGACGCCTTCCAGATGGGTTAAATGCTTTTCATGCTCGCTTCGAGGCAAGCAACACTGAAGCATGCATGAGAGCATCAGCTGTTTCAGATGACTGTGTGATCAGCCGACGTGAGCAAAACCTTTAAAACAGGTCAACATTCACAAGGTAGCGGGGTCAGATGGATTACCAGGACGTGTACTCAGAGTATGTGCGGACTAACTGGCAAGTGTCTTCACTGACATTTCCAACCTCTCCCTGACCAAGTCTGTAGTACCTACATGGTTCAAGCAGACCACCATAGTCCCTGTGGCTAAGAAAGCAAAGGTAACCTGCTTAAATGACTACTGCTGCTCTGTAGCATTCATGTCGGTAGCCATGAAGTACTTTGAAAGGCTGGTCATGGCTAACATCACCTCCATCATCCCGGAAACGCTAGACCCACTCCAATTCGCATATCGCCCCAACAGATGATGCAATCTCAATCGCACTCAACACTGCCCTTTACCACCTGGACACAAGGAACACCTATGTGAGAATGCTGTTCATTGACGAAAGCTCAACGCTCAACACCATAGCGCCCACAAAGCTCACCAATAAGCTAAGGACCCTGGGACTAAACACCTCCCTCGGCAACTGGATCCTGGAGTTCCTGATGGGCCGCCCCCAGGTGGTATGGGTAGGCAACAACACATATGCCACGTTGATCCTCAACACAGGGGCCCCTCAGGGGTGCGTGCTTAGTCCCCTCCTTAGTCCCGTTCACAAACGACTGTGTGGCAAGCGCGACTCCAACACCATCATTAAGTTTGCTGATGACACAACAGTGGTAGGCCTGATCACTGACAACAATGAGACAGTCGGTCAGAGGCCGTCAGAGACCTGGCTGTGTGGTGCCAAGACAAAAACTTCTCCCTCGAAGTGATTCAAGACAAAGGAGATGATCGTGGACTACAGGAAAAGGAGGACCCAGCACGCCCCCATTCACATCGACGGGGCTGTAGTGGAACAGGTTGAGAGCTTTAAGTTCCTTTAGCGTCCACATCACCAACAAACTATCATGGTCCAAACACTCAAAGACAGTCGTGAAGAGGGCACGACAATGCCTTTTCCCCCTCAGGAGCTTGAAAAGATTTGGCATGGGTCTCCAGATCTTCAAAAAGTTCAGCTGCACCATCGAGAGCATCCTGACCAGTCGGTATCCGACCGTAAGGTCCTACAGAGGGTAGTGCGTCCGGCCCAGTACATCACTGGGGCCAAGCTTCATGCTATCCAGGGCCTCCATATTAGGCCGTGTCAGACGAAGGCTGAGAATGTGTGAAAGACTACAGTAACCCAAGTCATAGACTGTTCTCTCTGCTACCGCACTGTCATGGTCCACCTGTCACCAGAGGGTGTTAGAGACCATCCTAGAGACATTGACGACACTCAGGTGTGTCCAATTTACCCATTATGATTTCCCTGTTAAACGAAGTGATTTCTGTTGTGCGTTCGTTTCCTGGGTGAGTTTTTGAGACTTAGTGTTTGTTGTTTTTTCAAGTATACTGTGATCCTGTGGCCACCGTTTCTCAGTAAAGTATTAACCACTGATTCCTCGTCTGGACTCTTCTCTGCAACCAATCATATTACAGCAAGCTTCTGCCAAAACATTGACCCAGCAGAGATCACCCAGATCAAGAATGTTGTTACCCACCTGGACTCCATTACCCTTCCTGATTACCTCCCCTATATCTGTCACTCCCTTTGGTTCTTTCCCCAGGCGTTATTGTTTCTGTTCCTTTGTTTTATGTCTGTACGCTACTCGTGTTTCTTGTTATGTTCCATGTTCTATTAAATTCACTCTCTGTACTTGCTTCCTGATTATTAGCATACACGTTACACAGCCACCATCCTGCAGCTCCATATTTGGGGCGGCAGGGTAGCCTAGTGGTTAGAGCGGTAACCCACAGGTAGTATCACATTTTCATTTCATTTCATTACAGTACAACGGTTTGATTTGTTTGATCGTAGCTAGCTACATAGCTAGCTACATAGCCGTCTCTGTATCAAAGATAATTGTGTAGTCTAGAGCGATTTTCTAGGTTACCTAGCCAGCTATTGTCGTTCTTTTAACGCAACGTAACGTAATCAACACTGCTAGCTAGCCAGCTAGCCCCCGAATCAACAACGCAGCCACTGCCAGCTAGCCTACAAAGTCAACAACGCAGCCACTGCCAGCTAGCCTACTTCAGCAGTACTGTATCATTTTTAATCATTTTAGTCAATAAGATTCTTGCTACGTAAGCTCAACTTTCTGAACATTCGAGACGTGTAGTCCACTTGTCATTCCAATCTCCTTTGCATTAGCGTAGCCTCTTCTGTAGCCTGTCAACTATGTGTCTGTCTATCCCTGTTCTCTCCTCTCTGCACAGACCATACAAACGCTCCACACCGCGTGGCCGCGGCCACCTAATCTGGTGGTCCCAGCGCGCACGACCCACGTGGAGTTCCAGGTCTCCGGTAGCCTCTGGAACTGCCGATCTGCGGCCAACAAGGCAGAGTTCATCTCAGCCTATGCCTCCCTCCAGTCCCTCGACTTCTTGGCACTGACGGAAACATGGATCACCACAGATAACACTGCTACTCCTACTGCTCTCTCTTCGTCCGCCCACGTGTTCTCGCACACCCCGAGAGCTTCTGGTCAGCGGGGTGGTGGCACCGGGATCCTCATCTCTCCCAAGTGGTCATTCTCTCTTTCTCCCCTTACCCATCTGTCTATCGCCTCCTTTGAATTCCATGCTGTCACAGTTACCAGCCCTTTCAAGCTTAACATCCTTATCATTTATCGCCCTCCAGGTTCCCTCGGAGAGTTCATCAATGAGCTTGATGCCTTGATAAGCTCCTTTCCTGAGGACGGCTCACCTCTCACAGTTCTGGGCGACTTTAACCTCCCCACGTCTACCTTTGACTCATTCCTCTCTGCCTCCTTCTTTCCACTCCTCTCCTCTTTTGACCTCTCCCTCTCACCTTCCCCCTACTCACAAGGCAGGCAATACGCTCGACCTCATCTTTACTAGATGCTGTTCTTCCACTAACCTCATTGCAACTCCCTCCAAGTCTCCGACCACTACCTTGTATCCTTTTCCCTCTCGCTCTCATCCAACACTTCCCACACTGCCCCTACTCGGATGGTATCGCGCCGTCCCAACCTTCGCTCTCTCTCCCCCGCTACTCTCTCCTCTTCCATCCTATCATCTCTTCCCTCTGCTCAAACCTTCTCCAACCTATCTCCTGATTCTGCCTCCTCAACCCTCCTCTCCTCCCTTTCTGCATCCTTTGACTCTCTATGTCCCCTATCCTCCAGGCCGGCTCGGTCCTCCCCTCCCGCTCCGTGGCTCGACGACTCATTGCGAGCTCACAGAACAGGGCTCCGGGCAGCCGAGCGGAAATGGAGGAAAACTCGCCTCCCTGCGGACCTGGCATCCTTTCACTCCCTCCTCTCTACATTTTCCTCTTCTGTCGCTGCTGCTAAAGCCACTTTCTACCACTCTAAATTCCAAGCATCTGCCTCTAACCCTAGGAAGCTCTTTGCCACCTTCTCCTCCCTCCTGAATCCTCCTCCCCCTCCCCCTCCTCCCTCTCTGCAGATGACTTCGTCAACCATTTTGAAAAGAAGGTCGACGACATCCGATCCTCGTTTGCTAAGTCAAACGACACCGCTGGTTCTGCTCACACTGCCCTACCCTGTGCTCTGACCTCTTTCTCCCCTCTCTCTCCAGATGAAATCTCGCGTCTTGTGACGGCCGGCCGCCCAACAACCTGCCCGCTTGACCCTATCCCCTCCTCTCTTCTCCAGACCATTTCCGGAGACCTTCTCCCTTACCTCACCTCGCTCATCAACTCATCCCTGACCGCTGGCTACGTCCCTTCTGTCTTCAAGAGAGCGAGAGTTGCACCCCTTCTGAAAAAACCTACACTCGATCCCTCCGATGTCAACAACTACAGACCAGTATCCCTTCTTTCTTTTCTCTCCAAAAGCCTTGAACGTGCCGTCCTTGGCCAGCTCTCCCGCTATCTCTCTCAGAATGACCTTCTTGATCCAAATCAGTCAGGTTTCAAGACTAGACATTCAACTGAGACTGCTCTTCTCTGTATCACGGAGGCGCTCCGCACTGCTAAAGCTAACTCTCTCTCCTCTGCTCTCATCCTTCTAGACCTATCGGCTGCCTTCGATACTGTGAACCATCAGATCCTCCTCTCCACCCTCTCCGAGTTGGGCATCTCCGGCGCGGCCCACGCTTGGATTGCGTCCTACCTGACAGGTCGCTCCTACCAGGTGGCGTGGCGAGAATCCGTCTCCTCACCACGTGCTCTCACCACTGGTGTCCCCCAGGGCTCTGTTCTAGGCCCTCTCCTATTCTCGCTATACACCAAGTCACTTGGCTCTGTCATAACCTCACATGGTCTCTCCTATCATTGCTATGCAGACGACACACAATTAATCTTCTCCTTTCCCCCTTCTGATGACCAGGTGGCGAATCGCATCTCTGCATGTCTGGCAGACATATCAGTGTGGATGACGGATCACCCCCTCAAGCTGAACCTCGGCAAGACGGAGCTGCTCTTCCTCCCGGGGAAGGACTGCCCGTTCCATGATCTCGCCATCACGGTTGACAACTCCACTGTGTCCTCCTCCCAGAGCGCTAAGAACCTTGGCGTGATCCTGGACAACACCCTGTCGTTCTCAACTAACATCAAGGCGGTGGCCCGTTCCTGTAGGTTCATGCTCTACAACATCCGCAGAGTACGACCCTGCCTCACACAGGAAGCGGCGCAGGTCCTAATCCAGGCACTTGTCATCTCCCGTCTGGATTACTGCAACTCGCTGTTGGCTGGGCTCCCTGCCTGTGCCATTAAACCCCTACAACTCATCCAGAACGCCGCAGCCCGTCTGGTGTTCAACCTTCCCAAGTTCTCTCCACGTCACCCCGCTCCTCCGCTCTCTCCACTGGCTTCCAGTTGAAGCTCGCATCCGCTACAAGACCATGGTGCTTGCCTACGGAGCTGTGAGGGGAACGGCACCTCAGTACCTCCAGGCTCTGATCAGGCCCTACACCCAAACAAGGGCACTGCGTTCATCCACCTCTGGCCTGCTCGCCTCCCTACCACTGAGGAAGTACAGTTCCCGCTCAGCCCAGTCAAAACTGTTCGCTGCTCTGGCCCCCCAATGGTGGAACAAACTCCCTCACGACGCCAGGACAGCGGAGTCAATCACCACCTTCCGGAGACACCTGAAACCCCACCTCTTTAAGGAATACCTAGGATAGGATAAAGTAATCCTTCTCACCCCCTTAAAATATTTAGATACACTATTGTAAAGTGGCTGCTCCACTGGATGTCATAAGGTGAATGCACCAATTTGTAAGTCGCTCTGGATAAGAGCGTCTGCTAAATGACTTAAATGTAAATGTTAAATGTAACCCGGAAGGTTGCAAGTTCAAATCCCCAAGCTGACAATGAAGGATAATATTAATATTTTATTTTACCTTTATTTTACTAGGCAAGTCAGTTAAGAACAAATTCTTATTTTTAATGACGGCCTAGGAACAGTGGATTAAATGTTCCTGTTCAGGGGCAGAACGAAAGTTTTGTACCGTGTCAGTTCGGGGGTTTGAACCTGCAACCTTCCAGTTACTAGCTCCCGCATTGTGGCCGCTGTGATATGGAGTATTGAGACCACGGTCCGACAAGCCCAGACCCGAGAACCTGACCCCGGTGGGGAACCCACTAACAGACTCTACGTTCTGCAATCAGCCCGTTCTCGAGTACTACAATGGGGACACTCCTCTAAATTACCTGGGCATCCAGGGGTTAATCGGACTCTGGAGTTCCTGAGGCAGAAATTCTGGTGGCTCAACATGATTGAGGTGAGATCCTTTGTTGTGCCCTGTTCCACCTGTGCCCAAAGCAAGTCCTTACGCCAGCAACCGGCTGGGTTGCTACAACCTCTGCCCATCCCCAGCGAGCCCTGGTCCCACCTGTCTGTAGACTTTATCAGAGGGTTACCTCCATCCCAAGGGCTTACCACTACCCTGGTGGTCGTTGATCGCTTCTCCAAGGCAGCCCATTTCATTGTCTTAGACAAAGTTGACTTGTATGTCTAGTTAGGTATAATATGGTGAATAGACTATATATATAGTTATAAATATGGTGAATAGACTATATATATATAGTTATAAATATGGTGAATAGACTATATATCTAGTTATAAATATGGTGAATAGACTATATCTAGTATAAATATGGTGAATAGACTATATCTAGTATAAATATGGTGAATAGACTATATCTAGTTATAAATATGGTGAATAGACTATATCTAGTTATAAATATGGTGAATAGACTATATATATAGTTATACATATGGTGAATAGACTATATCTAGTTATAAATATGGTGAATAGACTATATCAAGAAAAAATATGGTGAATAGACTATATCTAGTTAGTTATAGATATGGTGAATAGACTATATCTACAGTAGTTAGGTAGACTATATCTACAGTAGTTAGGTAGACTATAGTCTATATCTACAGTAGTTAGGTAGACTATATCTACAGTAGTTAGTATAGTCTATATCTAGAATAGTATACATGTGGAATGCAGTGCAACTCTATACTGTAGGCTGCCAGTTGAATGTCTTACTCCAGAATAGTATACATGTGGAATGCAGTGCAACTCTATACTGTAGGCTGCCAGTTGAATGTCTTACTCCAGAATAGTATACATGTGGAATGCAGTGCAACTCTATACTGTAGGCTGCCAGTTGAATGTCTTACTCCAGAATAGTATACATGTGGAATGCAGTGCAACTCTATACTGTAGGCTGCCAGTTGAATGTCTTACTCCAGAATAGTATACATGTGGAATGCAGTGCAACTCTATACTGTAGGCTGCCAGTTGAATGTCTTACTCCAGAATAGTATACATGTGGAATGCAGTGCAACTCTATACTGTAGGCTGCCAGTTGAATGTCTTACTCCAGAATAGTATACATGTGGAATGCAGTGCAACTCTATACTGTAGGCTGCCAGTTGAATGTCTTACTCCAGAATAGTATACATGTGGAATGCAGTGCAACTCTATACTGTAGGCTGCCAGTTGAATGTCTTACTCCAGAATAGTATACATGTGGAATGCAGTGCAACTCTATACTGTAGGCTGCCAGTTGAATGTCTTACTCCAGAATAGTATACATGTGGAATGCAGTGCAACTCTATACTGTAGGCTGCCAGTTGTATGTCTTACTCCAGAATAGTATACATGTGGAATGCAGTGCAACTCTATACTGTAGGCTGCCAGTTGAATGTCTTACTCCAGAATAGTATACATGTGGAATGCAGTGCAACTCTATACTGTAGGCTGCCAGTTGAATGTCTTACTCCAGAATAGTATACATGTGGAATGCAGTGCAACTCTATACTGTAGGCTGCCAGTTGAATGTCTTACTCCAGAATAGTATACATGTGGAATGCAGTGCAACTCTATACTGTAGGCTGCCAGTCAGTTGAATGTCTTACTCCAGAATAGTATACATGTGGAATGCAGTGCAACTCTATACTGTAGGCTGCCAGTTGAGTGTCTTACTCCAGAATAGTATACATGTGGAATGCAGTGCAACTCTATACTGTAGGCTGCCAGTTGAATGTCTTACTCCAGAATAGTATACATGTGGAATGCAGTGCAACTCTATACTGTAGGCTGCCAGTTGAATGTCTTACTCCAGAATAGTATACATGTGGAATGCAGTGCAACTCTATACTGTAGGCTGCCAGTTGAATGTCTTACTCCAGAATAGTATACATGTGGAATGCAGTGCAACTCTATACTGTAGGCTGCCAGTTGAATGTCTTACTCCAGAATAGTATACATGTGGAATGCAGTGCAACTCTATACTGTAGGCTGCCAGTTGAATGTCTTACTCCAGAATAGTATACATGTGGAATGCAGTGCAACTCTATACTGTAGGCTGCCAGTTGAATGTCTTACTCCAGAATAGTATACATGTGGAATGCAGTGCAACTCTATACTGTAGGCTGCCAGTTGAATGTCTTACTCCAGAATAGTATACATGTGGAATGCAGTGCAACTCTATACTGTAGGCTGCCAGTTGAATGTCTTACTCCAGAATAGTATACATGTGGAATGCAGTGCAACTCTATACTGTAGGCTGCCAGTTGAATGTCTTACTCCAGAATAGTATACATGTGGAATGCAGTGCAACTCTATACTGTAGGCTGCCAGTTGAATGTCTTACTCCAGAATAGTATACATGTGGAATGCAGTGCAACTCTTGAATGTCTTACTGTAAAGGCTGCCAGTTGAATGTCTTACTCTCAGAATAGTATACATGATGGAATGCAGCTGCAAACCCTATACTGGAGGCTGCCAGTTGAATGTCTTGGACTGGACAGGACAAAGATCTCCTGGAAGATATCCTTGACAACGTATTAGAACCCTGTGATGGACTGGACAGGATGGTGTTCTTAGTGCTCATGTATAGAGGCCACCTCTTATTGATGGCATACTGGAAACAGCTGTGGGCAAACCCTGTGATGGACTGGACAGGACAGACAACAGTATTAGAATCCTGTGATGGACTGGACAGGACAGACAGAACACTATTAGAAACCTGTGATGTGATGGACTGGACAGGACAGACAACAGTATTAGAACCCTGTGATGGACTGGACAGGACAGACAGAACAGTATTAGAACCCTGTGATGGACTGGACAGGACAGACAGAACAGTATTAGAACCCTGTGATGGACTGGACAGGACAGACAACAGTATTAGAACCCTGTGATGGACTGGACAGGACAGACAACAGTATTAGAACCCTGTGATGGACTGGACAGGACAAACAGAACAGTATTAGAACCCTGTGATGGACTGGACAGGACAGGCTGTTCATTATCATACTGAAACATGAGGTGATGGACTGGACAGGACAAACAGGCTGTACATTATCATACTGAAACATGAGGTGATGGACAGGACAAACAGGCTGTACATTATCATACTGAAACATGAGGTGATGGACTGGACAGGACAAACAAGCTGTGCATTATCATACTGAAACATGAGGTGATGGACAGGACAAACAGGCTGTACATTATCATACTGAAACATGAGGTGATGGACTGGACAGGACAAACAAGCTGTACATTATCATACTGAAACATGAGGTGATGGACTGGACAGGACAAACAAGCTGTACATTATCATACTGAAACATGAGGTGATGGACAGGACAAACAGGCTGTACATTATCATACTGAAACATGAGGTGATGGACTGGACAGGACAGACAGGCTGTACATTATCATACTGAAACATGAGGTGATGGACAGGACAAACAGGCTGTACATTATCATACTGAAACATGAGGTGATGGACTGGACAGGACAAACAAGCTGTACATTATCATACTGAAACATGAGGTGATGGACTGGACAGGACAAACAAGCTGTACATTATCATACTGAAACATGAGGTGATGGACAGGACAAACAGGCTGTACATTATCATACTGAAACATGAGGTGATGGACTGGACAGGACAGACAGGCTGTACATTATCATACTGAAACATGAGGTGATGGACTGGACAGGACAAACAGGCTGTACATTATCATACTGAAACATGAGGTGATGGACTGGACAAACAGGCTGTACATTATCATACTGAAACATGAGGTGATGGGCAGGACAGGACAAACAGGCTGTACATTATCATACTGAAACATGAGGTGATGGACAGGACAAACAGGCTGTACATTATCATACTGAAACATGAGGTGATGGACAGGACAGGACAGACAGGTTGTACATTATCATACTGAAACATGAGGTGATGGACTGGACAGGACAAACAGGCTGTACATTATCATACTGAAACATGAGGTGATGGACTGGACAGGACAAACAGGCTGTACATTATCATACTGAAACATGAGGTGATGGACTGGACAGGACAAACAGGCTGTACATTATCATACTGAAACATGAGGTGATGGACTGGACAGGACAAACAGGCTGTACATTATCATACTGAAACATGAGGTGATGGACTGGGCAGGACAGACAGGCTGTACATTATCATACTGAAACATGAGGTGATGGACAGGACAAACAGGCTGTACATTATCATACTGAAACATGAGGTGATGGACTGGGCAGGACAAACAAGCTGTACATTATCATACTAAAACATGAGGTGATGGACAGGACAAACAGGCTGTACATTATCATACTGAAACATAAGGTGATCGTGGAGGATGAATAACAAGACAATGGACCTCAGGATCTCGTCACGGTATCTCTGTGCATTCAAATTTCCATCGATAAAATGCAATTGTGTTCATTGTCCATAGCTTATGCCTGCCCATACCATAACCCCACTGCCACCATGGGGCATTCTGTTCACAACGTTGACATCAGCAAACCGCTGGCCCACAAAACACTACCAGTTGCCTGGTACAGTTCAAACCGGGAATCATCCCTGAAGAACAAACTTCTCTAGCATGCCAGTGGCCATCGAAGATGAGCATTTGCCCACTGAAGTCGGTTATGACGCCGACCTGCAGTCAGGTCAAAACCCTGGTGAGGACGACGAGCACAAGATAAGCTTCCCTGAGACGTTTCTAACAGTTTGTGCAGAAATTCTTCAGTGGTGCTGTCCGTCTGGCTGGTCTCAGATGATCCAGCTGGTGATGAAGCCGGATGTGGAGGTCCTGGGCTGCCGTGGTTACACGTGGTCTACGGTTATGAAGCCGGATGTGGAGGTCCTGGGCTGCCGTGGTTACACGTGGTCTACGGTTATGAAGAGGGATGTGGAGGTCCTGGGCTGCCGTGGTTACACGTGGTCTACGGTTATGAAGAGGGATGTGAAGGTCCTGGGCTGCCGTGGTTACACGTGGTCTACGGTTATGAAGCCGGATGTGGAGGTCCTGGGCTGCCGTGGTTACACATGGTCTACAGTTATGAAGAGGGATGTGAAGGTCCTGGGCTGCCGTGGTTACACGTGGTCTACGGTTATGAAGCCGGATGTGGAGGTCCTGGGCTGCCGTGGTTACACGTGATCCACGGTTATGAAGAGGGATGTGGAGGTCCTGGGCTGCCGTGGTTACACGTGGTCTACGGTTATGAAGCCGGATGTGGAGGTCCTGGGCTGCCGTGGTTACACGTGGTCTACGGTTATGAAGAGGGATGTGGAGGTCCTGGGCTGCCGTGGTTACACGTGGTCTACGGTTATGAAGAGGGATGTGGAGGTCCTGGGCTGCCGTGGTTACACGTGGTCTACGGTTATGAAGAGGGATGTGAAGGTCCTGGGCTGCCGTGGTTACCGTGGTCTGATTTATGAAGCCGGATGTGGAGGTCCTGGGCTGCCGTGGTTACACGTGGTCTACGGTTATGAAGAGGGATGTGGAGGTCCTGGGCTGCCGTGGTTACACGTGGTCTACGGTTATGAAGAGGGATGTGGAGGTCCTGGGCTGCCGTGGTTACACGTGGTCTACGGTTATGAAGAGGGATGTGGAGGTCCTGGGCTGCCGTGGTTACACGTGGCCTGCGGTTATGAGGCCGGTTGGATGTACTGCCAAATTCTCTAAACCGATGTTGGAGGAGGCTTATGGTAGAGAAATTAACATTAAATTCCCTGGCAACATTCCTGCAGTCAGCATGCCAATTGCACGCTCTGTGGCATTGTGTTGTGTGACAAAAGTGCACATTTTAAAGTGGCCTTTTATTGTCTCCAGCACAAGGTGCACCTGTGTAATGATTATGCCGTTTAATCAGCTTCTTTATTTTCCACACCTGTCAGGTAGATGGATTATCTTGGCAAAGGATAAGTGCTCACTAACAGGGATGTAAACACATTTGTCCAACCAAATTTGAGTGAAATAAGCTTTTTGTGCGTAGAGAACATTTCTGAGATCTTTTATTTCAGCTCATGAAACATGGGACCAACACTTTACATGTTGTGTTTATATTTTTGCTCAGTTTATGTTCTTTAATGTCAAAAGCAAATTTCATTCCTTGGATGGAAAATAAAGTGTGTAAAAAAAAAGAACCTGCCCCAGCCTGCTCACCTCATCAGTATTGTACATGCCCAACCCACAGCCTCCTGAGACGAAGTCAAAGACCTCCCACTCACTCCCCTTGCTGCTGTCAGCTGGGGTGAACACCATCTTAAACTTCCCTGGCTTGGTGATCACAAAGTCTGTGGCTCTGTACTGTGGAACAACACAACAACAAACATCAACAACAGAACATTCCTCACATGCTCTGTGATTCAATACAAATCTAATCTAAAACACGTATTGTATGTTACTTATCTACCTGGTCACCAAAGGCGTGTCTGCCGATCGTTATTGGCTGCGTCCAACCAGGGACCAGACGGGGAATGTTCTTGCAGATGATCGGCTCTCGGAAGACGGTTCCGCCCAGAATGTTCCTGATGCTTCCGTTGGGACTCTTCCACATCTTCTTCAGCTTGAACTCTGTTAGGGTTAGAGATGGAGGCCTGAGTTAACCTATTAGACCTAACCATAACTCTAACCCTGACCTTACTACATCTAGCCCAGATAACTATATATCTAACCCAACTACACCTACCCCAGGTAACTAACGATCTATCTAACCCAACTACACCTAGCCCAGGTAACTAACTAACTGTCTAACCCTGACCTTACTACATCTAGCCCAGGTAACGAACTATCTATCTAACCCTGACCTTACTACATCTAGCCCAGGTAACTAACTATCTATCTAACCCTGACCTTACTACACCTAGCCCAGGTAACTAACTATCTATCTAACCCTGACCTTACTACATCTAGCCCAGGTAACTATACACTACAATTATACACTTCTGAGAAATGAAGGCTATTCCATGCGATAAATTGCCAAGAAACTGAAGATTTCGTACAATGCTGTGTACTACTCCCTTTACAGAACAGTGCAAACTGGCTCTAACCAGAATAGAAAGAGGAGTGAGAGGCCCCAGTGCACAACTGAGCAAGAGGACAAGTATATTAGAGTGTCTAGTTTGAGAAACAGACGACACACAAGTCCTCAACTGGCAGCTACATTAAATAGTACCCGCAAAACACCAGTCTCTAAGTCAACAGTGAAGAGGTGACTCCGGGATGCTGGCCTTCTAGGCACAGTTGCAAAGAAAAGGCTATATCTTAGAGTGGTCAATAAAAAGAAAAGATTAAGATGTGCAAAAGAACACAGACACTGGACAGAGGAACTCTTCCTAGAAGGCCAGCATCCCGGAGTCACCTCTTCACTGTTGACGTAGAGACTGGTGTTTTGCGGGTACTATTTAATGAAGCTGCCAGTTTAGGACTTGTGAGGCGTCTGTTTCTCAAACTAGACACTCTAATGTACTTGTCCTCTTGCTCAGTTGTGCACCGGGGCCTCCCACTCCTCTTTCTATTCTGGTTAGGGCCAGTTTGCGCTGTTCTGTGAAGGGAATAGTACACAGCATTGTACAAGATCTTCAGTTCTTTGCAATTTCTCGCATGGAATAGTCTTCATTTCTGAGATCAAGAATAGACTGACGAGTTTCAGAAGAAAGTGCTTTGTTTCTGGCCATTTTGAGCCAGTAATCGAACCCACAAATGCTGATGCTCCAGATACTTGTCACGGGATACTAGGAGTGGTGGGTGGAATCAGGAGCAGAGAGCAGGGTTCAGTAGATCGTCAATTTATTCTCCGGCGCACAAAACGGTCACGCCAACATACAGGGCGCATACAATTGACCAGCCCAAACACAGGACCAAATAGTCCGGAGAATACACATACGAAAACCACCATACAACAGAGTAACAAAAAACAATCCCGCACAAAACAAGGGCGGGACAACCTACTATATATAAGGACGCTAATTAAACTAAAATACACACAGGTGAAACTAATAAGACAAAACCAACAGACAAACGAAAAAGGGGTCGGTAGTGGCTAGTAGGACGGTGACGACGACCGCCGAGCACCGCCCGAACAGGCAGGGGAGCCAACTTCGGCGGAAGTCGTGACAATACTCAACTAGTCTAAAGAAGGCCAATTTTATTGCTTCTTTAATCAAAACAACAGTTTCAGCTGTGCTAATGTAATTGGAAAGGGTTTTCTAATGATCAATTAGCCTTTTAAAAGGATAAACTTGGATTAGCTAACACAACGTGCCATTGGAATACAGGAGTGATGGTTGCTGATAATGGGCCTCTGTGCGCCTATGTAGATATTCCATAAAAAATAATCAGTTTCCAGCTACAATAGTCATTTACAACATTAACAATGTCTAGACTGAATTTCTGATTTATTTGATGTTATTTCAATAGATTTAAAAAAGTGGACATTTCTAAGTGACCCCAAACTTTTGAACGGTAGTGTATATCTAACCCTACTACACCTAGCCCAGGTAACTATCTACCTAACCCTGACCTTACTACACCTAGCCCAGGTAACTATCTACCTAACCCTGACCTTACTACATCTAGCCCAGGTAACTATCTACCTAACCCTGACCTTACTACACCTAGCCCAGGTAACTATCTACCTAACCCTGACCTTACTACATCTAGCCCAGGTAACTATCTACCTAACCCTGACCTTACTACACCTAGCCCAGGTAACTATCTACCTAACCCTGACCTTACTACACCTAGCCCAGGTAACTATCTACCTAACCCTGACCTTACTACACCTAGCCCAGGTAACTATCTACCTAACCCTGACCTTACTACAT
Organism: Oncorhynchus nerka; assembly: GCF_034236695.1. NCBI lineage: Eukaryota > Metazoa > Chordata > Actinopteri > Salmoniformes > Salmonidae > Oncorhynchus > Oncorhynchus nerka. Next base: position 63,412 of record NW_027040140.1, read on the forward strand.
CTAGCCCAGGTAACTATCTACCTAACCCTGACCTTACTACACCTAGCCCAGGTAACTATCTACCTAACCCTGACACCTAGCCCAGGTAACTATCTACCTAGCCCAGCCCAGGTAACTATCTACCTAACCCTGACCTTACTACATCTAGCCCAGGTAACTATCTACCTAACCCTGACCTTACTACACCTAACTATCTACCTAACCCTGCCCAGGTAACTATCTACCTAACCCTGACCTTACTACATCTAGCCCAGGTAACTCTATAACCCTGACCTAACCCTGAGGTAACCTACCTAACCCTGACCTTACTACACCTAGCCCAGGTAACTATCTACCTAACCCTGACCTTACTACATCTAGCCCAGGTAACTATCTACCTAACCCTGACCTTACTACACCTAGCCCAGGTAACTATCTACCTAACCCTGACCTTACTACATCTAGCCCAGGTAACTATCTACCTAACCCTGACTACCTAACCCTGACCTTACTACACCTAGCCCAGGTAACTATCTACCTAACCCTGACCTTACTACACCTAGCCCAGGTAACTATCTACCTAACCCTGCCCAGGTAACTATCTACCTAACCCTGACCTTACTACACCTAGCCCAGGTAACTATCTACCTAACCCTGACCTTACTAGCCCAGGTAACTATCTACCTAACCCTGACCCTTACTACATCTAGCCCAGGTAACTATCTACCTAACCCTGACCTTACTACACCTAGCCCAGGTAACTATCTACCTAACCCTGACCTAACACCTAGCCCAGGTAACTACTACTAGCCCAGGTAACTATCTACCTAACCCTGACCTTACTACACCTACCTAGCCCAGGTAACTATCTACCTAACCCTGACCTTTTGCACTACACCAGAGTGAACAGCCCAGGTAACATGGATCTACCAATAACCCTATATACAATGACCTAATTACAATATTGCAGATTAACACTGGAGTGATAAATGATCAGATGATCATGCCCAGGTAAAAATGGGTGGGCTATCTACCTAACCCTGACCTTACTACACCTAGCCCAGGTAACTATCTACCTAACCCCTGACCTTACTACATCTAGCCCAGGTAACTATGACCTAACCCTGACCTTACTACACCCTAGCCCAGGTAACTATCTACCTAACCCTGACCTTACCCTACATCTAGCCCAGGTAACTATCTACCTAACCCTGACCTTACTACACCTAGCCCAGGTAACTATCTACCTAACCCTGACCTTACTACACCTAGCCCAGGTAACTATCTACCTAACCCTGACCTTACTACACCTAGCCCAGGTAACTATCTACCTAACCCTGACCTTACTACATCTAGCCCAGGTAACTATCTACCTAACCCTGACCTTACTACACCTAGCCCAGGTAACTATCTACCTAACCCTGACCCTACTACACCTAGCCCAGGTAACTATCTACCTAACCCTGACCTTACTACACCTAGCCCAGGTAACTATCTACCTAACCCTGACCTTACTACATCTAGCCCAGGTAACTAACTAACTATCTATCTAACCCTGACTCTTCCACATCTTCAACTCTGAGGAGTAAGGGTCATGGATGAAAGCCTGACAGGAGTTAAGCTGTTAACTGTCAAACTGCAGTACTGATCTACCTCCTGACACTGAAACCATGGTCAAACAAATATTTATAGAAACACTTGAATAAGTATTATCCCCTGGGATTCAAATATCCATCTTGTGGATGTATGATTTATTTCTAACCAGAGAATGTATTTCTGTGATTAAAGTAGATACCATCGACTCTGGCTTCATCCGGGGTGATGGTGGCACACTTGACAGCCACGTTGTACTTCATGGTGGCGATGGCCGAGTCAATGGTGACCTGGTCGTCTGTCTGGTCGCGGCACGGCAGACCAAGGTCATAATACTTCAGCTCCACGTCCACGTTAGGCAGGACCAGCTGGAACAATACAACACATTTAATGAGGATGGAGGAGAGGAGAGGAGAGGAGTGGGTATATGTGTTTGGTTGGGGTGCCTGCAAAGTAAAATGAAATACAGTTGCCAAAATTATATAATTACTCGGGTCGATACAGAAATAAATAAAATCACTAAAAATAACACTACATGACCAAAAGTAATATGGAGTTGGTCCCCCCTTTGCAGCTATAACAGCCTCCACTCTTCTGGGAAGGCTTTAATATGGAGTTGGTCCCCCCTTTGCAGCTATAACAGCCTCCACTCTTCTGGGAAGGCTTTAATATGGAGTTGGTCCCCCCTTTGCAGCTATAACAGCCTCCACTCTTCTGGGAAGGCTTTAATATGGAGTTGGTCCCCCCTTGCAGCATAACAGCCTCCACTAAGGCTTTAATATGCCCCCTTTGCAGCTATAACAGCCTCCACTCTTCTGGGAAGGCTTTAATATGGAGTTGGTCCCCCCTTTGCAGCTATAACAGCCTCCACTCTTCTGGGAAGGCTTTCCACTAGATGTTGGAACAATGCTGCAAGGACTTGCTTCCATTCAGCCACAAGAGCATTAGTGAGGTCGGGCACTGATGTCGGGCAGTTAGGTCTGGCTCGCAGTTGGCATTCCAATTCATCCTAAAGGTTTTCGATTGGATTGACGTCAGGGCTCTGTGCAAGCCAGTCAAGTTCTTCCACACAGATCTCCATAAACAATTTCTGTATGGATCTCGCTTTGTGCACGGGGCATTGTCATGCTGAAACAGGAAATGGCCTTCCTCAAACTGTTGCCAAAGATGGAAGCACAGAATTGTCTAGAATGTCGTTGTATTCTGTAGCGTTAAGATTTCCCTTTACTGGGGCCTCCCGAGTGGCGCAGCTACAGACCTGAGGCGTTACTACAGACCTGGGTTCATTCCCGGGCTGTGCCACAACCGGCCGTGGACGGGAGTCCCATAGGACGGCACACAATTGGCCTAGCATCATCCTAGCATCATCCTACCTGACAGGTCGCTCCTACCAGGTGGCGTGGCGAGAATCTGTCTCCTCACCACGTGCTCTCACCACTGGTGTCCCCCAGGGCTCTGTTCTAGGCCCTCTCCTATTCTCGCTATACACCAAGTCACTTGGCTCTGTCATAACCTCACATGGTCTCTCCTATCATTGCTATGCAGATGACACACAATTAATCTTCTCCTTTCCCCCTTCTGACGACCAGGTGGCGAATCGCATCTCTGCATGTCTGGCAGACATATCAGTGTGGATGACGGATCATCACCTCAAACTGAACCTCGGCAAGACGGAGCTGCTCTTCCTCCCGGGGAAGGACTGCCCGTTCCATGATCTCGCCATCACGGTTGACAACTCCATTGTGTCCTCCTCCCAGAGCGCTAAGAACCTTGGCGTGATCCTGGACAACACCCTGTCATTCTCAAATAACATCAAGGCGGTGGCCCGTTCCTGTAGGTTCATGCTCTACAACATCCGCAGAGTACGACCCTGCCTCACACAGGAAGCGGCGCAGGTCCTAATCCAGGCACTTGTCATCTCCCGTCTGGATTACTGCAACTCGCTGTTGGCTGAGCTCCCTGCCTGTGCCATTAAACCCCTACAGCTCATCCAGAACGCCGCAGCCCGTCTGGTGTTCAACCTTCCCAAGTTCTCTCACGTCACCCCGCTCCTCCGCTCTCTCCACTGGCTTCCAGTTGAAGCTCGCATCCGCTACAAGACCATGGTGCTTGCCTACGGAGCTGTGAGGGGAACGGCACCTCAGTACCTCCAGGCTCTGATCAGGCCCTACACCCAAACAAGGGCACTGCGTTCATCCACCTCTGGCCTGCTCGCCTCCCTACCACTGAGGAAGTACAGTTCCCGCTCAGCCCAGTCAAAACTGTTTGCTGCTCTGGCCCCCCAATGGTGGAACAAACTCCCTCATGACGCCAGGACAGCGGAGTCAATCACCACCTTCCGGAGACACCTGAAACCCCACCTCTTTAAGGAATACCTAGGATAGGATAAAGTAATCCTTCTCACCCCCCCTTAAAATATTTAGATGCACTATTGTAAAGTGGCAGTTCCACTGGATGTCATAAGGTGAACGCACCAATTTGTAAGTCGCTCTGGATAAGAGCGTCTGCTAAATGACTTAAATTTAAATGTAAATGTATTTATAATTAGATATAGTCTATATATAGTCTATTCACCATATTTATTTATTTTTTTATGCCCAGGACGTCTTTGCAGTCTGTTTTATCCGCTAGGATAGGAAGCATAGTCATATCTGATCATGCTGAGGTGATCCTGGACATAAAACTCAACGGGGCATTCAATCGGTCAAGACATTGGAGGTTGAACACAACCATTCTTAAAGACCATACATTCACATCATATTTTATTACAGAGTTTAGAGCATTTTTCTCTATTAACTCTCAATCAACAGATAACCCCTGGCTCCTTTGGGAGACCTGTAAAGCGTATGCCAGGGGTCTGATTATGTCATACACAGCTACTAAGAGACGGAAAAAGCGGGAAAAGCAAAACATGTTAGAGGGTGAATTAGGAACTAAAGAGAAGGACTACATTAAAACGCCCACTCCTGCACTATTAAAGGAAATATCAGTCATTAGATCAACGTTAGACTCTCTCCTAACACAGGACGCTGAAAAGAAAATGAGATTTGTCAGGCAAAAGCTATATGAACATGGCGATAAGCCAGGAAAGTACTTGGCGTACCTAGCTAAAAAGAGGGCTGACTCTCAGTCAATTGCTACTATTACTGATTCTGATGGTAATCATTTATATGAAAATAAATTGATAAGTGACTCATTTAAGAAATTTTATACAAACCTTTATGCCTCAGAACTGCCAAAGGATGCACCCAAATTAATGGAGAACTTCTTTTGTAAGATTGAGCTCCCTACTATCTCCGAAGAACAGAGGTCCCTCCTTAATGCCCCTATTACCAAGGAAGAGATAATGTTCGCAATTAAGAGTCTGCAAAATGGTAAGGCCCCAGGACCAGACGGGTTTTGTAGTGAGTTCTATAAAGAGTTCCATGGCCTGATCCTTGAGCCATTGCGTGATATGTTTAACCACTCATTTTCAAACGCTGAGAGAAGCCAACATTTCACTTATTCTCAAAAAGGGAAAATGTCCAGAGTCTTGTTTCTCGTACAGACCAATTTCCCTTCTGAATGTGGATATAAAATTGCTTTCTAAAATTCTAGCCACAAGATTAGAGGACTCACTGCCACTAATTGTGAAAGGAGACCAAACTGGCTTCATTAGGGGCCGTAAAGTCATGCAACAATGTCAGGCGGCTTCTTAATGTAATTCAAGCCTACCAACAAAGTGCTGTAGATGGTCTTGTGCTCTCCCTAGATGCTGAGAAAGCATTTGATCGTGTGGAGTGGTCTTACCTATTATTTGCTCTAAATAAATTTGGTCTGGGGGACAACTTTATAAAATGGGTGAAAGTTTTGTATGATGATCCTCAGGCTGCTGTCCTTACATATCAGTGTGATGATGACGGATCAACCAGACAGGGCTGTCCTTACTAATGGGCTCATTTCTGTACTGACAGGGGGCTGTCCACATCTTCAAATAGCTTCTCTATACACAGAGGAGCTCACTTCTTCTTCATGGCCCATGGCTGTTCAATGGGCTGAAATAGGCCTCACAGACCAGACAGTCTGTCAAATAGCTCCTATACACAGACCAGACAGGTCACTAATGGCTACAAATACTTCTCTATACACAGAGGTAAGACACTGTGAATAAGGCAGGACCCCTGAGGTATTCAAATACAACTTTAATGTCCTTAGGATGGGCTAGAGGGAAATAGGAGATACACAGAGGTAAGACAGTGTTTACTAATGATTCAAAGTAAATACAATACAGGTTCAATGGGCCGGTGAAATAGCTTCTCTATACAGAGGTACCAGACAGTGTACTAATTATAGCTTCTCTAGTCAATAAATAAAATCTGGTAAAAATAGCTTCACGGCAGACCAAAGTAATGGAGTTGGTCCCCCTTACACAGAGGTACCAGACAGCTGGAACAATGCCTCCCACTCTTCTGAGGAAGGCTGTCTAACTAATGGGCTCTCCCTGACCTGCAATGCTATTAAATAGCTTCTCTATACACAGAGGTACCAGACAGGGCTCTTCTGGGAAAATAGCTAAATGAGAGTACCAAAATTATATAATTAAATAGCTCCTTACGACAGAAATAAACAAAATCTTCTGGGAAGGCTTTAATATGGAGTTGGTCCCCCTTTGCAGCTATAACAGCCTCCACTCTTCTGGGAAGGCTTTAATATGGAGTTGGTCCCCCGCTTTGCAGCTATCAACAGCCTCCACTCTTCTGGGAAGGCTTTAATATGGTTGGTCCCCCTTTGCAGCTATAACAGCCTCCACTCTTACTGGGAAGCTTTAATATGGATTAGTCCCCCTTTTGCAGCTAGCTTCTCTAGCTTCTAGAAGGGGCTTTCCAAATGGCTATAACAGTTGGGAAGGCAATGCTCATGGACTTGGTCCCCTCCATTCAGCCAAATGCTCAGCATCCCTACCGGCTTTAATATAAGTTAGGTCTGGCTGCCCTTGGCATTACAGCCTCATCCTAAAGGTTTTAATTGGATTGGCCCCCAATGGTGGAAACAGTCAGTTCCCGCTAATGGGACAGATCTCCACAGATTTCTGTAAACAATGTTTCTGTACAATTGTCATGCTGAAACAGGGTACCAGACAGGCTGTCTTCCTCAAACTCCAAAGAGGTACCTAGGACTGAATCGGAGGTCAAATCTCTAATCTGTCATCCTGAAATTTCCCTATTGGACTGAGGTACCACGTCAGGGCCTCCCTGTGGATGCAGCTACACAGACCTGATTGTCCATAAACAGACCTGGGTTCATTCCCGGGCTGGTGCCACAACATGACCCGTGGGTACCAGACAGGGCTGTCCTCAAATGGCTGGCCAAAGATGGATCATACACAGATCATGCTACTGACGGTCGTTCCTCTAAAGTGTAAAAATCTACGTTCCACTGACTATCATAAGGTGAAGCCACCAATTTGTTCTAAGGCCCTCTCATTCTATACACCAGAGGGCTGTCTTTCTGTCATAACCTCATGGGTCTTATCATTGCTATGCATCATGACAATAGTCATCCTATTACTCAAATAGCTTCTCTATAGATCCTGGACACCTAATGTATATATAGAATCTGACATTCAATCTGGTCAACACTGGTGTATTTTTTTAATGGGAAGGATTCTCTAAACACCATCACCTGGCATTGATACCTCGGCATGTTTCAAATATTACAGAACTGCCCGTTCCGTGATCTTCTGCATTTTGACATATCAATATCAAACATGTCTGGCCTCCTGTGGATATGCTCAAGCGTGAAAACTCAAGACGGAGCTGCCCTGTCATTCTCAAATAACATCAAGGTATCGGGGGACTGATCTCGGTATCACGGCTGTCAACTCCGTCTGTTCCTGCAAAAGAACCTTGGCATGATCCCAACACCCTGTCATTAAAATAACATCAAGTTGGTGGCCCCTTTGTGGTTAAGCCTCTACAGCTCATCCCAGAGTACCTCCGCTCCTCACTGGCTTTCAGGTCCCAAGTTCAGGCACTTGTCATCCAGACCTGCTCCTCCACTGCAACTCCAGGGCTTCCAGCTGACTCCCTAAAGACCTGGTGCTTAAACCCCTACAGCTCAAAGAAAACCGCAGGCTTGTCAGGCCCAAGTTCTCTCACCCAAACCGAACCACTGGCTGCTTGAAGCCTCCTACCAAGAGGAAGTACAGTTCCTAGCTAAAACAAAACGCCTCAGCCACCAAGGATCAGTCCTGGACTCATTACACTGATTCACCTCATTATAAAGTAATCCTTCTCCCTCCCTAAAATATTTAGATGCACTATTGAAAAGTTCAAAATGGATTTAAGGCCACCAATTTATAATCAACTGGATAACCCCAAATGACTTAAAGGAATACTTAATGTAAATGTATTTATAATTAGATATAGTAAATATAGTCTATATGGCACTATTGAAAGAGGCAGTTTTATTTATGTTTTATGCCCAAGGAAATTTGTTCTGTTTTATCCGCTAGGATTCATAGTCATATTTTCATTGAGGTGATCCCTATAAAAATTCACATATTGATTTTCATGCCCAGGACCATTTTAAAGCCATAGTTCACATCATATTTTATGTTTAAACCTCTGTTTTGATAACCCCTGGACTTTGGAAGAGAAAACTTCAACGGGGCATTCAATCGTAAGACATTGGAGGTTGATTATGTCAACCATTTAAAGACCATAAACAAAATTTTATGTAACAGAGAGCATGAGCTAAAGTAGGACTACATTAAATCAACCTTCCCCTATTAAAGACCTGAAAATGCCAGGGGATGTTAGACTCTCTCCTAACACAGCCTGACAAAGAGAAAAAGGACTAATGTCAAAGCACTAATGTTAAAGGAAATTAAACTGGAACTAAAGAGAAGGGACTACATTAAAAACGCCTAGTCACAGGACGCTGCACTATTAAAGGAAATCATTTATATCAAATCAATTGATAAGCCTATCCTAACAAGTGCCTTTATGCCTCAAAGAAAATTGATTTGCACTCCAAATTATGGATGAACTTCTGAAAGATTGGCTCCCTACTATCTCATGAAAAAAGAGGCTGACTCTCATTAATTGCTACTAACCTTTGATGGTAATCATTTAATGAAAATGTCCCAGTGACTCATTTAAGAAACTTTATAAAATGGGACTCAAACAGAATGTAAGATTCTATAAATTGCTGGCCTGTCCAAGATAGTTTAAATTAATGCCCCATTACAGATGAAGAGATAGAGGACTCAATCTGCAAAATGGTAATTGGCCTGAAAGGAGAGACGGGCTTTCCCTTTAATGTGGATATAAACCAAGAGTTCCATGGCCTGATCCAGCCATTGCGTGAGGGCTAACCAGAGGTCATGCAACAATGTCAGGCAACATTTCATGTATTCTCAAAACCAGGGAAAGTGCCAGAGATGGTCTTGTTCCTCCAGAGGACTAATGCCACTGAATTGAAATAAAATTGCTTTTATCGTGTGGAGGTGTAATCTGGAAAGCCTATTATTTGCTCTAAATAAATTTGGTCTGATGGTCTCAGATGCTGAGAAAGCATTTGATGGTGGAGTGGTCTTACCTATTATTTGCTCTAAATAAATTTGGTCTGGGGGACAAATAGCTTCATATAAAATGGGTGAAAGTTCTATATGATGAAATCCTCTCTTCCTTACTAATGGGCTAAGGTCAAATAGCTTCTCTATACACAGAGGTACCAGACAGGGCTGTCCTTACTACTACGGTCAAATAGCTTCTCTATACACAGAGGTACCAGACAGGGCTGTCCTTACTAATGGGCTACGGTCAAATAGCTTCTCTATACACAGAGTACCAGACAGGGCTGTCCTTACTAATGGGCTACGGTCAAATAGCTTCTCTATACACACAGAGGTACCAGACAGGGCCGTCCTTACTAATGGCAGTACACAGAGGTACCAGACAGGGCTGTCCTAACTAATCTACCCCCTTCCCAGACAGGGCTGTCCTTACTAATGGGCTCTCAAATAGCTTCTCTATACACAGAGTTTACAGACAGGGCTGTCCTACTAATGGGCTACAGTCAAATAGCTTCTCTATACACAGAGGTACCAGACAGGGCTGTCCTTTATCCCCCTCCTCTTTGCACTCGTTATGGAACCACTGGCAGGCCATCAGGGTAACGCCTGCTATACAGGGGCTGCTCATTGGTGATGTTCACCATAAAATAAGCTTGTATGCTGATGATGTCCTGATATTCATCTCTAGTCCCGAGACTTCAATTACATCTCTTATTAATATTATTGAATTATTCAGCGAATTCTCAGGCTACAAGATTAACCTTACTAAGTCAGAGCTATGCCACTTGGTAGCCTACACTCTGTACCTAATACTTCTCCCCCTTCCCTTTTAAATGGTCTCCTCAGGTTTCATGTATCTGGGTATATTTGTAACTCCTAAATTCCAGCTAATGTACAAAGCCAATTTTGTTCCCTTGTTTGATACAATAAGACAGGATCTGGAGCGCTGGAACTCTCTCCCCCATTTCTTGGTTGGGTAGAATATCCCTTGAAAATGAACATTTTACCTAGACTACTTTACCCAATCCAAATGATCCCAGTATTACTCTCAATAAGGTAATAAAGGATGTAAATGGATGGCTAAGTTCCTTTATATGGAGTAAACGCAAGCCAAGACTTAAGATGGCAATATTGCAGCTGCCAAGTTCTATGGGCGGTTTGGACCTGCCCAATATCAGGTTCTATCAATGGTGTGCCCACCTTTGTTATATTTCTGACTGGATCGCAAATGATGACTCCTCTATTTGGTTAGACATTGAGACTTCTCTTTCAAAATACCCCTTACAGGATCTTTTATTTTTCAGAAGTTTCAAGTCTGTAGAAGAACACTGCAATAATCCAGTTACACTTAACACACTCAAAGTATGGAGGTCAGTTCAACGCTTCCTGGGAAGGTCCAAACTAACCTCTGCTCTTACCCCAATTCTTAACAACCCAGATTTCAGTCCAGGATTGCTGGATGCTGGCTTTAACTTATGGCTTAATAAGGGTGTACGCTAAATGACTTATTTGCTGATAAGATTTTGTTGTCATTTGAGCAGATGGTCGAGAAATATCGACTCCCAAAGCAGGACTTTTTCCGCTTCCTACAAGTAAGACATTATATTCTGAAGAGCACCACCTTAATTGGTAACCCTGATGTGTCTGTCATTGAAAGAAAAGAAAAAATTCCCACAAAGGAAAATGTCTGTAAGTCTGTTTTATGATACTTTAAGGTCCTTTTCTGCTGTCAACACACAGAGGGTGAAACAAGTGTGGAAGAAAGAATTGTCTGTTACTATTAACGAAGAGATGTGGGAGGACATTTGGAGATATGCAAAAACAATATCTATATGTCACCGTACTAGAGCAATCCAATTAAGAATAATACACAGATTGCATATATCCCCAAATCGCAGACATGCTTTTAGCCCCACTTCCTCTTCCCCTCAGTGTCTTAAATGTAAAACTGATACAGGCACCCTAACACATTGTTTATGGTCATGTACCAAAATACAAAGATACTGGTCTGGTGTCCTGCAAGAAATTGAAAAGATCCTAGGGGTTGACCTAGAATTGGACCCAGTTTCTTTACTGTTAGGTCTCCCTAGTATGTTACTTCTGTGGGTAAAAGGAGGCTTTACAACATCCTTACCTTCGCAGCGAGGAAAAACATCATTTTACAGTGGATTAGTGATAAGGTTCCTTCTATTAAAGATTGGCATAAGATACTATTTGAATGGGTGCCTCTGGAATATCTGACATGTACATTGCATTCTAAAACAGACCAGTTCTACAAAGTATGGGAACCTTATCTAAATGACCTAGAACCTGAGGTATGTATGTATGTATGTGTATATATATGCGGGTAGATATGTGTAAGTGGGGGCTGTTTTTCATGTTTTTTTTTCTGCGTGCTTTGTCTCTGTTGTTGTATCTCTTAATATGGGTGAAAATTGTGAAATTCCAATAAAAATACTGTTACAAAACAATGAAAAGCCACCTTGGGTCTGACAACCTGAATGAAAAATTACTGAAGATAATAGTGGACGATATTGTCACTCCTATTTGCCATTTTTTCAATATAAGCCTACTAGAAAGTGTGTGCCCTCAGACCTAGAGGGAAGCTAAAGTCATTCCGCTGCCTAAGAATATTAAAGCCCCTTTACTGGCTCAAATAGCCGACCAATCAGCCTGTCAACAACCCTTAGTAAACTTTGGAAAAAATTGTGTTTGACCAGATACAATGCTGTTTCACAGTAAACAAATTGACAACAGACTTTCAGCTTATAAGAGAACGACATTCAACAAGCACAGCACTTACACAGATGACTGATGATTGGTTGAGAGAAATGTATAATGAATAAATTGTAGGGGCTGTTTTGTTAGACTTTTGACATTATCGATCATAGCCTGCTGCTCGAAAAACGGATGTGTTATGGCTTTACACCCCTGCTATATTGCGGATTTTATTTTTATTTATTTTATTTTTACCTTTATTTAACCAGGCAAGTCAGTTAAGAACAAATTCTTCTTATTTTCAATGACGGCCTAGGAACAGTGGGTTAACTGCCTGTTCAGGGGCAGAACGACAGATTTGTACCTTGTCAGCTCATGTGATCAGGTGCCACAAAGAGGGACTTTACAGTTGGTTCAGAACAGGGCTGGCCCTTAAAAGAACACGGGGAGCTAACATGAATGATATGCATGTCAATCTCTCATGGCTCAAAGTGGAGGAGAGATTGACTTCCTCACTACTTGTTTTTGTAAGAAGTATTGACATGCTGAATGCACCGAGCTGTCTGTTTAAACTATTAGCACACAGACATTCATGCATGCCCCACAAGACATGCCACCAGAGGTCTCTTCAGAAAGTTCAGAACAGACTATGGGAGGCGCACATTACATTACATTACATTTAAGTCATTTAGCAGACGCTCTTATCCAGAGCGACTTACAAATTGGACAGTACAGTACAACATAGAGCCATGACTGCATGGAACTCTATTCCACATCAGGTAACTGATCCAAGCAGTAGAATCAGATTTGTTTTTAAAGGTAAAAATAGACCTTATGGAGAAGCAGGGACTGTGAAGAGAAATACACACAAAGATACAGACATGCATTCAAGCGCACAAACTCTACACACAGGTCAATTGTAATATTGTTGTATGGCGGTATTATACATTTTGTATTGTAGATATGTATTGTTAGAGTTAGGGGTTAGAGGTCCATGGTGTACAGTAGAGTTAGGGGTTAGAGGTCCATGGTGTACAGTAGAGTTAGGGGATAGAGGTCCATGGTGTACAGTAGAGTTAGGGGTTAGAGGTCCATGGTGTACAGTAGAGTTAGGGGTTAGAGGTCCATGGTGTACAGTAGAGTTAGGGGTTAGAGGCCCATGGTGTAGAGTTAGGGGTTAGAGGTCCATGGTGTACAGTAGAGTTAGGGGTTAGAGGTCCATGGTGTACAGTAGAGTTAGGGGTTAGAGGTCCATGGTGTACAGTAGAGTTAGGGGTTAGAGGTCCATGGTGTAGAGTAGAGTTAGGGGTTAAAGGTCCATGGTGTACAGTAGAGTTAGGGGTTAGAGGTCCATGGTGTACAGTAGAGTTAGGGGTTAGAGGTCCATGGTGTAGAGTTAGGGGATAGAGGTCCATGGTGTACAGTAGAGTTAGGGGTTAGAGGTCCATGGTGTACAGTATAGTTAGGGGTTAAAGGTCCGTGGTGTACAGTAGAGTTAGGGGATAGAGGTCCACGGTGTACAGTAGAGTTAGGGGTTAGAGGTCCATGGTGTAGAGTTAGGGGTTAGAGGTCCATGGTGAACAGTAGAGTTAGGGGTTAGAGGTCCACGGTGTACAGTAGAGTTAGGGGTTAGAGGTCCATGGTGTACAGTAGAGTTAGGGGTTAGAGGCCCATGGTGTAGAGTTAGGGGATAGAGGTCCATGGTGTACAGTAGAGTTAGGGGTTAGAGGCCCATGGTGTAGAGTTAGGGGTTAGAGGTCCACGGTGTACAGTAGAGTTAGGGGTTACATTTACATTTACATTTAAGTCATTTAGGTTAAAGGTCCATGGTGTACAGTAGAGTTAGGGGTTAGAGGCCCATGGTGTAGAGTTAGGGGATAGAGGTCCATGGTGTACAGTAGAGTTAGGGGTTAGAGGTCCATGGTGTACAGTAGAGTTAGGGGTTAGAGGTCCATGGTGTACAGTAGAGTTAGGGGTTAAAGGTCCATGGTGTACAGTAGAGTTAGGGTTAGAGGTCCATGGTGTAGAGTTAGGGTTAGAGGTCCATGGTGTAGAGTTAGGGTTAGAGGCCCATGGTGTAGAGTTAGGGTTAGAGGTCCATGGTGTACAGTAGAGTTAGGGGTTAGAGGTCCATGGTGAACAGTAGAGTTAGGGGTTAAAGGTCCATGGTGTACAGTAGAGTTAGGGTTAGAGGTCCATGGTGTAGAGTTAGGGGTTAGAGGTCCATGGTGTACAGTAGAGTTAGGGGTTAGAGGTCCACGGTGTACAGAAGAGTTAGGGTTAGAGGTCCATAGGTGTAGAGTTAGGGGTTAGAGGTCCATGGTGTACAGTAGAGTTAGAGGTCCATGGTGTACAGTAGAGTTAGGGGTTAGAGGTCCATGGTGTACAGTAGAGTTAGGGTTAGAGGTCCATGGTGTACAGTAGAGTTAGGGGTTAAAGGTCCATGGTGTAGAGTTAGGGGTTAAAGGTACATGGTGTAGAGTAGAGTTAGGGGTTAGAGGCCCATGGTGTAGAGTTAGGGTTAGAGGTCCATGGTGTACAGTAGAGTTAGGGGTTAGAGGTCCATGGTGTATAGTATAGTTAGGGGTTAAAGGTCCATGGTGTAGAGTTAGGGGGTCCACAGTTAGGGGTTAGGTCCATGGTGAACAGTAGAGTTAGGGGTTAGAGGTCCATGGTGAACAGTAGAGTTAGGGGTTAGAGGTCCACGGTGTACAGTAGAGTTAGGGGTTAGAGGCCCATGGTGTGTAGAGTTAGGGGATAGAGGTCCATGGTGTACAGTAGAGTTAGGGGGTTAGAGGCCCATGGTGTAGAGTTAGGGTTAGAGGTCCACGGTGTACAGTAGAGTTAGGGGTTACATTTACATTTACATTTAAGTCATTTAGGTTAAAGGTCCATGGTGTACAGTAGAGTTAGGGTTAGAGGCCCATGGTGTAGAGTTAGGGGATAGAGGTCCATGGTGTACAGTAGAGTTAGGGGTTAGAGGTCCATGGTGTACAGTAGAGTTAGGGGTTAAAGGTCCATGGTGTACAGTAGAGTTAGGGGTTAGAGGTCCATGGTGTAGAGTTAGGGGTTAGAGGTCCATGGTGTAGAGAGTTAGGGGTTAGAGGCCCATGGTGTAGAGTTAGGGGTTAGAGGTCCATGGTGTACAGTAGAGTTAGGGGTTAGAGGTCCATGGTGAACAGTAGAGTTAGGGGTTAAGGTCCATGGTGTACAGTAGAGTTAGGGTTAGAGGTCCATGGTGTAGAGTTAGGGGTTAGAGGTCCATGGTGTACAGTAGAGTTAGGGGTTAGAGGTCCACGGTGTACAGTAGAGTTAGGGTTAGAGGTCCATAGTGTACAGTAGAGTTAGGGGTTAGAGGTCCATGGTGTACAGTAGAGTTAGAGGTCCATGGTGTACAGTAGAGTTAGGGGTTAGAGGTCCATGGTGTACAGTAGAGTTAGGGTTAGAGGTCCATGGTGTATAGTATAGTTAGGGTTAAAGGTCCATGGTGTAGAGTTAGGGTTAAAGGTACATGGTGTAGAGTAGAGTTAGGGGTTAGAGGCCCATGGTGTAGAGTTAGGGTTAGAGGTCCATGGTGTACAGTAGAGTTAGGGGTTAGAGGTCCATGGTGTATAGTATAGTTAGGGGTTAAAGGTCCATGGTGTAGAGTTAGGGGTTAGAGGTCCATGGTGAACAGTAGAGTTAGGGGTTAGAGGTCCATGGTGTACAGTAGAGTTAGGGGTTAGAGGTCCATGGTGTAGAGTTAGGGGTTAGAGGTCCATGGTGAACAGTAGAGTTAGGGGTTAGAGGTCCATGGTGTACAGTAGAGTTAGGGGTTAGAGGTCCATGGTGTACAGTAGAGTTAGAGGTTAGGTTAGAGGTCCATGGTGTACAGTAGAGTTAGGGGTTAGAGGTCCATGGTGTACAGTATAGTTAGGGGTCAGAGGTCCATGGTGTACAGTAGAGTTGGGGGTTAAAGGTCCATGGTGTAGAGTTAGGGTTAGAGGTCCATGCTGAACAGTAGAGTTAGGGGTTAGAGGTCCATGGTGTACAGTAGAGTTAGGGGTTAGAGGTCCATGGTGTACAGTAGAGTTAGGGGTTAAAGGCCCATGGTGTAGAGTTAGGGGATAGAGGGGGGTCCATGGTGAACAGTAGAGTTAGGGGTTAGAGGTCCATGGTGTACAGTAGAGTTAGGGTTAGAAGGTCCATGGTGTACAGTAGAGTTAGGGGTTAGAGGTCCACACAGTAGAGTTAGGGGTTAGAGGTCCACGGTGTACAGTAGAGTTAGGGGTTAGAGTTAGGGGTCCACGGTGTAGAGTAGAGTTAGGGGTTAGAGGTCCATGGTGTACAGTAGAGTTAGGGGTTAAAGGTCCATGGTGTACAGTAGAGTTAGGGGTTAGAGGCCCATGGTGTAGAGAGTTAGGGGTTAGAGGTCCACGGTGGACAGTAGAGTTAGGGGTTAGAGGTCCATGGTGTACAGTAGAGTTAGGGGTTAGAGGTCCATGGTGTAGAGTTAGGGGTTAGAGGTCCATGGTGTACAGTAGAGTTAGGGGTTAAAGGTCCATGGTGTACAGTAGAGTTAGGGTTAGAGGTCCATGGTGTACAGTAGGGGTTAGAGGTCCATGGTGTACAGTAGAGTTAGGGGTTAGAGGTCCATGGTGTACAGAAGAGTTAGGGTTAGAGGTCCATGGTGTACAGTAGAGTTAGGGGTTAGAGGTCCATGGTGTACAGTAGAGTTAGGGGTTAGAGGTCCATGGTGTACAGTAGAGTTAGGGGTTAGGGTCC
Organism: Oncorhynchus nerka; assembly: GCF_034236695.1. NCBI lineage: Eukaryota > Metazoa > Chordata > Actinopteri > Salmoniformes > Salmonidae > Oncorhynchus > Oncorhynchus nerka. The sequence goes on from NW_027040140.1 coordinate 80,024, forward strand.
ATGGTGTACAGTAGAGTTAGGGGTTAGAGGTCCATGGTGTACAGTAGAGTTAGGGTTAGAGGTCCACGGTGTACAGTAGAGTTAGGGGTTAGAGGTCCATGGTGTACAGTAGAGTTAGGGGTTAGAGGCCCATGGTGTAGAGTTAGGGGTTAGAGGTCCATGGTGTACAGTAGAGTTAGGGGTTAGAGGTCCATGGTGAACAGTAGAGTTAGGGGTTAGAGGTCCATGGTGTACAGTCCATAGTTAGGGTTAAAGGTCCATGGTGTAGAGTTAGGGGTTAAAGGTACATGGTGTAGAGTAGAGTTAGGGGTTAGAGGTCCATGGTGAACAGTAGAGTTAGGGGTTAGAGGTCCATGGTGTACAGTAGAGTTAGGGGTTAAAGGTCCATGGTGTACAGTAGAGTTAGGGGTTAAAGGTCCATGGTGTAGAGTTAGGGGTTAGAGGTCCATGGTGAACAGTAGAGTTAGGGTTAGAGGTCCATGCTGAACAGTAGAGTTAGGGGTTAGAGGTCTGTACAGTAGAGTTAGGGGTTAGAGGTCCATGGTGTACAGTAGAGTTAGGGGTTAGAGGTCCATGGTGTAGAGTTAGGGGTTAGAGGTCCATGGTGGACAGTAGAGTTAGGGGTTAAAGGTCCATGGTGTACAGTAGAGTTAGGGGTTAAGGTCCATGGTGTTAGAGTTAGGTGAACAGAATGGTGTACAGTAGAGTTAGGGTTAGAGGTCCATGGTGTCCAGAGTAGAGTTAGGGGTTAGAGGTCCCATGGTGTACAGTAGAGTTAGGGGTTAGAGGTCCATGGTGTACAGTAGAGTTAGGGGTTAGAGGTCCATGGTGTACAGTAGAGTTAGGGGTTAGAGGTCCAAACAGTAGAGTTAGGGGTTAGAGGTCCATGGTGTAGAGTAGGAGTTAGGGGTTAGAGGTCCATGGTGTACAGTAGAATTAGGGGTTAAGGTCCATGGTGTACAGTAGAGTTAGGGGTTAGAGGCCCATGGTGTAGAGTTACTGAGGTCCACGGTGGACAGTAGAGTTAGGGGTTAGAGTTCCATGGTGTACAGTAGAGTTAGGGGTTAAAGGTCCATGGTGTATAGTATAGAGTTAGGGGTTAGGGGTTAAAGGTCCATGGTGTAGTAGTTAGGGGTTAGAGGTCCATGGTGAACAGTAGAGTTAGGGGTTAGAGGTCCACGGTGTACAGTAGAGTTAGGGTTTAGAGGTCCATGGTGTAGAGTTAGGGGTTAGAGGTCCATGGTGAACAGTAGAGTTAGGGGTTAGAGGTCCATGGTGAACAGTAGAGTTAGGGGTTATTATGGTGTAAGTATTTAGGGGTTAGGCCAGGTCCATGGTGTACAGTATAGTTAGGGGGGTCAGAGGTCCATGGTGTTCAGTAGAGTTGGGGGTTAAAGGTCCATGGTGTAGAAGAGGTCCATGCTGAACAGTAGAGTTAGGGTTAGGTAGGTCCACGGTGTACAGTAGGGGTTAAGGTCCATGGTGTACAGTAGAGTTAGGGGTTAGAGGCCCATGGTGTAGAGTTAGGGTAGAGGTCCACAGGTTAAGATCAGAGTTCAGAGGTCCATGGTGTAGAGTTAGGGGGATAGAGTTCCATGGGGTTAGAGTTAGGGGTTAGAGGTCCATGGTGTACAGTAGAGTTAGGGGTTAAAGGTCCATGGTGTACAGTAGAGTTAGGGGTTAGAGGTCCACGGTGTACAGTAGAGTTAGGGGTTAGAGGTCCACGGTGTACAGTAGAGTTAGGGGTTAGAGGTCCACGGTGTACAGTAGAGTTAGGGGTTAGAGGTCCACGGTGTACAGTAGAGTTAGGGGTTAGAGGTCCATGGTGTAGAGTAGAGTTAGGGTTAAACAGTAGAGTCCATGGTGGTGTACAGTAGAATTAGGGGTTAAAGGTCCATGGTGTACAGTAGAGTTAGGGGTTAGAGGCCCATGGTGTAGAGTTAGGGGTTAGAGGTCCACGGTGGACAGTAGAGTTAGGGGTTAGAGTTCCATGGTGTACAGTAGAGTTAGGGGTTAAAGGTCCATGGTGTATAGTATAGTTAGGGTTAAAGGTCCATGGTGTAGAGTTAGGGGTTAGGGTCCATGGTGAACAGTAGAGGATTAGGTCCATGGTGAACAGTAGAGTTAGGGGTTAGAGGTCCACGATGTACAGTAGAGTTAGGGGTTAGAGGTCCATGGTGTAGAGTAGAGTTAGGGGTTAGAGGTCCATGGTGTACAGTAGAATTAGGGGTTAAAGGTCCATGGTGTAAGTTAGGGGTTAGAGGCCCATGGTGTAGAGTTAGGGGTTAGAGGTCCACGGTGGACAGTAGAGTTAGGGGTTAGAGTTCCATGGTGTACAGTAGAGTTAGGGGTGAAAGGTCCATGGTGTATAGTATAGTTAGGGGTTAAAGGTCCATGGTGTAGAGTTAGGGGTTAGAGGTCCATGGTGAACAGTAGAGTTAGGGGTTAGAGGTCCACGGTGTACAGTAGAGTTAGGGGTTAGAGGTCCATGGTGTAGAGTTAGGGGTTAGAGTCCATGGTGAACAGTAGAGTTAGGGTTAGAGGTCCATGGTGAACAGTAGAGTTAGGGGTTAGAGGTCCATGGTGTACAGTAGAGTTAGAGGTTAGAGGTCCATGGTGTACAGTAGAGTTAACCATGGTGTACAGTATAGTTAGGGGTCAGAGGTCCATGGTAGTGTACAGTAGAGTTGGGGGTTAAAGGTCCATGGTGTAGAGTTAGGGGTTAGAGGTTTATTTGAACAGTAGAGTTAGGGGTTAATTGTCACGGTGTCAACAGAAGAGTTAGGGGTTAGAGGTCCATGGTGTACAGTAGAGTTAGGGGTTAGAGGCCCATGGTGTACAGTAGAGTTAGGGGTTAGAGGCCCATGGTGTAGAAATTCAGGGGTTAGAGGTCCACGGTGGACAGTAGAGTTAGGGGTTAGAGTTCCATGGTGTACAGTAGAGTTAGGGTTAAAGGTCCATGGTGTATAGTAGAGTTAGGGGTTAAAGGTCCATGGTGTACAGTTAGGTTAGGGGTATTAGAGGTCCATGGTGAACAGTAGAGTTAGGGGTTAGAGGTCCACGGTGTACAGTAGAGTTAGGGGTTAGAGGTCCATTTTTTTTGGTTCTAGTCAGTGGTGTAGAGTAGAGTTAGGGGTTAGAGGTCCATGGTGTACAGTAGAATTAGGGGTTAAAGGTCCATGGTGTACAGTAGAGTTAGGGTTAGAGGCCCATGGTGTAGAGTTAGGGGTTAGAGGTCCACGGTGGACAGTAGAGTTAGGGGTTAGAGTTCCATGGTGTACAGTAGAGTTAGGGGTTAAAGGTCCATGGTGTATAGTATAGTTAGGGGTTAAAGGTCCATGGTGTAGAGTTAGGGGTTAGAGGTCCATGGTGAACAGTAGAGTTAGGGGTTAGAGGTCCACGGTGTACAGTAGAGTTAGGGGTTAGAGGTCCATGGTGTAGAGTTAGGGGTTAGAGGTCCATGGTGAACAGTAGAGTTAGGGGTTAGAGGTCCATGGTGAACAGTAGAGTTAGGGGTTAGAGGTCCATGGTGTACAGTAGAGTTAGAGGTTAGAGGTCCATGGTGTACAGTAGAGTTAGGGGTTAGAGGTCCATGGTGTACAGTATAGTTAGGGGTCAGAGGTCCATGGTGTACAGTAGAGTTGGGGGTTAAAGGTCCATGGTGTAGAGTTAGGGGTTAGAGGTCCATGCTGAACAGTAGAGTTAGGGGTTAGAGGTCCACGGTGTACAGTAGAGTTAGGGGTTAGAGGTCCATGGTGTACAGTAGAGTTAGGGGTTAGAGGCCCATGGTGTACAGTAGAGTTAGGGGTTAGAGGCCCATGGTGTAGAGTTAGGGGATAGAGGTCCATGGTGTACAGTAGAGTTAGGGGTTAGAGGTCCATGGTGTACAGTAGAGTTAGGGTTAAAGGTCCATGGTGTACAGTAGAGTTAGGGTTAGAGGTCCATGGTGTACAGTAGAGTTAGGGGTTAGAGGTCCATGGTGTACAGTACAGTAGAGTTAGGGGTTAGAGGTCATGGTGTACAGTAGAGTTAGGGGTTAGAGGTCATGGGGTACAGTAGAGTTAGGGGTTAGAGGTCCATGGTGTAGAGTTAGGGGTTAGAGGTCCATGGTGTACAGTAGAGTTAGGGGTTAGAGGTCCATGGTGTACAGTAGAGTTAGGGGTTAGAGGTCCATGGTGTACAGTAGAGTTAGGGGTTAAAGGTCCATGGTGTACAGTAGAGACAGGGGTTTGAGGTCCATGGTGTACAGTAGAGTTAGGGGTTAGAGGTCATGGTGTACTACAGTACCTTCTCCTTGATGAACTCCCAGATGATCCTTGTCATCTCATCTCCATCCATCTCCACCACCGGCTGGTTCACCTTGATACGCTTAACTGCATCTAAAACCATTAAACATTAAACCAACTTTACAGTAACATCTGAAACCATTAAACACATGATTACAGTAACATCTGAAACCATTAAACACATGATTACAGTAACATCTGAAACCATTAAACACATGATTACAGTAACATCTGAAACCATTAAACATTAAACACATGATTACAGTAACATCTGAAACCATTAAACACATGATTACAGTAACATCTGAAACGAAACCATTAAACATTAAACACATGATTACAGTAACATCTGAAACCATTAAACACATGATTACAGTAACATCTGAAACCATTAAACATTAAACACATGATTACAGTAACATCTGAAACCATTAAACACATGATTACAGTGACATCTGAAACCATTAAACATTAAACACATGATTACAGTAACATCTGAAACCATTAAACATTAAACACATGATTACAGTGACATCTGAAACCATTAAACATTAAACACATGATTACAGTAACATCTGAAACCATTAAACACATGATTACAGTAACATCTGAAACCATTAAACACATGATTACAGTAACATCTGAAATTAAACACATGATTAAGTAACATATGAAACCATTAAACACATGATTACAGTAACATCTGAAACCATTAAACACATGATTACAGTGACATCTGAAACCATTAAACACATGATTACAGTAACATCTGAAACCATTAAACATTAAACACATGATTACAGTAACATCTGAAACCATTAAACACATGATTACAGTGACATCTGAAACCATTAAACACATGATTACAGTAACATCTGAAACCATTAAACATTAAACACATGATTACAGTAACATCTGAAACCATTAAACACATGATTACAGTAACATCTGAAACCATTAAACACATGATTACAGTGACATCTGAAACCATTAAACACATGATTACAGTGACATCTGAAACCATTAAACACATGATTACAGTAACATCTGAAACCATTAAACACATGATTACAGTAACATCTGAAACCATTAAACATTTAAAACATCATTAAACACATGATTACAGTAACATCTGAAACCATTAAACACATGATTACAGTGACATCTGAAACCATTAAACACATGATTACAGTAACATCTGAAACCATTAAACACATGATTACAGTGACATCTGAAACCATTAAACATTAAACACATGATTACAGTAACATCTGATTACAGTGACATTAAACCATTAAACACATGATTACAGTAACATCTGAAACCATTAAACATTAAACACATGATTACAGTAACATCTGAAACCATTAAACACATGATTACAGTGACATCTGAAACCATTAAACACATGATTACAGTAACATCTGAAACCATTAAACATTAAACACATGATTACAGTAACATCTGAAACCATTAAACACATGATTACAGTAACATCTGAAACCATTAAACACATGATTACAGTAACATCTGAAACCATTAAACACATGATTACAGTAACATCTGAAACCATTAAACACATGATTACAGTGACATCTGAAACCATTAAACACATGATTACAGTAACATCTGAAACCATTACCATTAAACACATGATTACAGTAACATCTGAAACCATTAAACACATGATTACAGTGACATCTGAAACCATTAAACACATGATTACAGTAACATCTGAAACCATTAAACACATGATTACAGTGACATCTGAAACCATTAAACACATGATTACAGTAACATCTGAAACCATTAAACATTAAACACATGATTACAGTAACATCTGAAACCATTAAACACATGATTACAGTAACATCTGAAACCATTAAACACATGATTACAGTAACATCTGAAACCATTAAACACATGATTACAGTAACATCTGAAACCATTAAACACATGATTACAGTGACATCTGAAACCATTAAACTGATTAAGTGACCAAACCATTAAACACATGATTACAGTAACATCTGAAACCATTAAACATTAAACATGATTACAGTAACATCTGAAACCATTAAACACATGATTACAGTGACATCTGAAACCATTAAACACATGATTACAGTGACATCTGAAACCATTAAACACATGATTACAGTAACATCTGAAACCATTAAACACATGATTACAGTAACATCTGAAACCATTAAACACATGATTACAGTGACATCTGAAACCATTAAACACATGATTACAGTGACATCTGAAACCATTAAACATTAAACACATGATTACAGTAACATCTGAAACCATTAAACACATGATTACAGTGACATCTGAAACCATTAAACACATGATTACAGTGACATCTGAAACCATTAAACACATGATTACAGTAACATCTGAAACCATTAAACACATGATTACAGTAACATCTGAAACCATTAAACACATGATTACAGTGACATCTGAAACCATTAAACACATGATTACAGTAACATCTGAAACCATTAAACACATGATTACAGTAACATCTGAAACCATTAAACACATGATTACAGTAACATCTGAAACCATTAAACACATGATTACAGTGACATCTGAAACCATTAAACACATGATTACAGTAACATCTGAAACCATTAAACATTAAACACATGATTACAGTAACATCTGAAACCATTAAACACATGATTACAGTAACATCTGAAACCATTAAACACATGATTACAGTAACATCTGAAACCATTAAACACATGATTACAGTAACATCTGAAACCATTAAACACATTATTACAGTGGCACATGATTACAGTAACATCTGAAACCATTAAACATTAAACATGATTACAGTAACATCTGAAACCATTAAACATTAAACACATGATTACAGTAACATCTGAAACCATTAAACATTAAACACATGATTACAGTAACATCTGAAACCATTAAACATTAAACACATGATTACAGTAACATCTGAAACCATTAAACACATGATTACAGTGACATCTGAAACCATTAAACACATGATTACAGTAACATCTGAAACCATTAAACATTAAACACATGATTACAGTAACATCTGAAACCATTAAACACATGATTACAGTAACATCTGAAACCATTAAACACATGATTACAGTAACATCTGAAACCATTAAACACATGATTACAGTAACATCTGAAACCATTAAACACATGATTACAGTGACATCTGAAACCATTAAACACATGATTACAGTAACATCTGAAACCATTAAACATTAAACACATGATTACAGTAACATCTGAAACCATTAAACACATGATTACAGTAACATCTGAAACCATTAAACACATGATTACAGTGACATCTGAAACCATTAAACACATGATTACAGTAACATCTGAAACCATTAAACATTAAACACATGATTACAGTAACATCTGAAACCATTAAACACATGATTACAGTGACATCAAACCATTAAACACATGATTACAGTAACATCTGAAACCATTAAACACATGATTACAGTAACATCTGAAACCATTAAACACATGATTACAGTGACATCTGATTAACCATTAAACATTAAACACATGATTACAGTAACATCTGAAACCATTAAACATTAAACACATGATTACAGTAACATCTGAAACCATTAAACACATGATTACAGTAACATCTGAAACCATTAAACACATGATTACAGTAACATCTGAAACCATTAAACACATGATTACAGTGACATCTGAAACCATTAAACACATGATTACAGTAACATCTGAAACCATTAAACACATGATTACAGTAACATCTGAAACCATTAAACACATGATTACAGTGACATCTGAAACCATTAAACACATGATTACAGTAACATCTGAAACCATTAAACATTAAACACATGATTACAGTAACATCTGAAACCATTAAACACATGATTACAGTAACATCTGAAACCATTAAACACATGATTACAGTAACATCTGAAACCATTAAACACATGATTACAGTAACATCTGAAACCATTAAACACATGATTACAGTGACATCTGAAACCATTAAACACATTATTACAGTGACATCTGAAACCATTAAACACATGATTACAGTGACATCTGAAACCATTAAACATTAAACACATGATTACAGTAACATCTGAAACCATTAAACATTAAACACATGATTACAGTGACATCTGAAACCATTAAACACATGATTACAGTAACATCTGAAACCATTAAACACATGATTACAGTGACATCTGAAACCATTAAACATTAAACACATGATTACAGTGACATCTGAAACCATTAAACACATGATTACAGTAACATCTGAAACCATTAAACATTAAACACATGATTACAGTAACATCTGAAACCATTAAACACATGATTACAGTGACATCTGAAACCATTAAACATTAAACACATGATTACAGTAACATCTGAAACCATTAAACATTAAACACATGATTACAGTGACATCTGAAACCATTAAACACATGATTACAGTGACATCTGAAACCATTAAACACATGATTACAGTGACATCTGAAACCATTAAACACATGATTACAGTAACATCTGAAACCATTAAACACATGATTACAGTGACATCTGAAACCATTAAACACATGATTACAGTGACATCTGAAACCATTAAACATTAAACACATGATTACAGTAACATCTGAAACCATTAAACACATGATTACAGTGACATCTGAAACCATTAAACACACATGATTACAGTAACATCTGAAACCATTAAACACATGATTACAGTAACATCTGAAACCATTAAACACACATGATTACAGTGACATCTGAAACCATTAAACACGTGATTACAGTAACATCTGAAACCATTAAACATTAAACACATGATTACAGTAACATCTGAAACCATTAAACACATGATTACAGTGACATCTGAAACCATTAAACACGTGATTACAGTAACATCTGAAACCATTAAACATTAAACACATGATTACAGTAACATCTGAAACCATTAAACACGTGATTACAGTAACATCTGAAACCATTAAACACGTGATTACAGTAACATCTGAAACATTAAACACGTGATTACAGTAACATCTGAAACCATTAAACACATGATTACAGTAACATCTGAAACCATTAAACACATGATTACAGTAACATCTGAAACCATTAAACATTAAACATGATTACAGTAACATCTGAAACCATTAAACACATGATTACAGTGACATCTGAAACCATTAAACACATGATTACAGTAACATCTGAAACCATTAAACATTAAACACATGATTACAGTAACATCTGAAACCATTAAACACATGATTACAGTAACATCTGAAACCATTAAACACACATGATTACAGTAACATCTGAAACCATTAAACACATGATTACAGTAACATCTGAAACCATTAAACACATGATTACAGTAACATCTGAAACCATTAAACACATGATTACAGTAACATCTGAAACCATTAAACACATGATTACAGTAACATCTGAAACCATTAAACACATGATTACAGTAACATCTGAAACCATTAAACACATGATTACAGTAACATCTGAAACCATTAAAAACACATGATTACAGTGACATCTGAAACCATTAAACACATGATTACAGTAACATCTGAAACCATTAAACATTAAACACATGATTACAGTAACATCTGAAACCATTAAACACATGATTACAGTAACATCTGAAACCATTAAACACATGATTACAGTAACATCTGAAACCATTAAACATTAAACACATGATTAAACATTAAACACATGATTACAGTGACATCTGAAACCATTAAACACATGATTACAGTAACATCTGAAACCATTAAACACATGATTACAGTAACATCTGAAACCATTAAACACATGATTACAGTGACATCTGAAACCATTAAACACATGATTACAGTAACATCTGAAACCATTAAACATTAAACACATGATTACAGTAACATCTGAAACCATTAAACACATGATTACAGTAACATCTGAAACCATTAAACACATGATTACAGTAACATCTGAAACCATTAAACACATGATTACAGTAACATCTGAAACCATTAAACACATGATTACAGTAACATCTGAAACCATTAAACACATGATTACAGTAACATCTGAAACCATTAAACACATGATTACAGTGACATCTGAAACCATTAAACACATGATTACAGTAACATCTGAAACCATTAAACACATGATTACAGTAACATCTGAAACCATTAAACACATGATTACAGTAACATCTGAAACCATTAAACACATGATTACAGTAACATCTGAAACCATTAAACACATGATTACAGTAACATCTGAAACCATTAAACACATGATTACAGTGACATCTGAAACCATTAAACACATGATTACAGTGACATCTGAAACCATTAAACACATGATTACAGTAACATCTGAAACCATTAAACACATTAACATTAAACACATGATTACAGTAACATCTGAAACCATTAAACACATGATTACAGTAACATCTGAAACCATTAAACACATGATTACAGTGACATCTGAAACCATTAAACACATGATTACAGTGACATCTGAAACCATTAAACACATGATTACAGTGACATCTGAAACCATTAAACACATGATTACAGTAACATCTGAAACCATTAAACATTAAACACATGATTACAGTAACATCTGAAACCATTAAACACATGATTACAGTGACATCTGAAACCATTAAACATTAAACACATGATTACAGTAACATCTGAAACCATTAAACACATGATTACAGTGACATCTGAAACCATTAAACACATGATTACAGTAACATCTGAAACCATTAAACATTAAACACATGATTACAGTAACATCTGAAACCATTAAACACATGATTACAGTGACATCTGAAACCATTAAACACATGATTACAGTGACATCTGAAACCATTAAACACATGATTACAGTAACATCTGAAACACATGATTACAGTAACATCTGAAACCATTAAACACATGATTACAGTAACATCTGAAACCATTAAACACATGATTACAGTGACATCTGAAACCATTAAACACATGATTACAGTAACATCTGAAACCATTAAACATTAAACACATGATTACAGTAACATCTGAAACCATTAAACACATGATTACAGTAACATCTGAAACCATTAAACATTAAACACATGATTACAGTAACATCTGAAACCATTAAACATTAAACACATGATTACAGTAACATCTGAAACCATTAAACACATGATTACAGTAACATCTGAAACCATTAAACATTAAACACATGATTACAGTAACATCTGAAACCATTAAACACATGATTACAGTAACATCTGAAACCATTAAACATTAAACACATGATTACAGTAACATCTGAAACCATTAAACACATGATTACAGTGACATCTGAAACCATTAAACACATGATTACAGTAACATCTGAAACCATTAAACATTAAACACATGATTACAGTAACATCTGAAACCATTAAACACATGATTACAGTGACATCTGAAACCATTAAACACATGATTACAGTAACATCTGAAACCATTAAACACATGATTACAGTAACATCTGAAACCATTAAACACATGATTACAGTAACATCTGAAACCATTAAACACATGATTACAGTAACATCTGAAACCATTAAACACATGATTACAGTAACATCTGAAACCATTAAACACATGATTACAGTAACATCTGAAACCATTAAACATTAAACACATGATTACAGTAACATCTGAAACCATTAAACATTAAACACATGATTACAGTAACATCTGAAACCATTAAACACATGATTACAGTGACATCTGAAACCATTAAACACATGATTACAGTAACATCTGAAACCATTAAACACATGATTACAGTAACATCTGAAACCATTAAACACATGATTACAGTGACATCTGAAACCATTAAACACATGATTACAGTAACATCTGAAACCATTAAACACATGATTACAGTGACATCTGAAACCATTAAACACATGATTACAGTAACATCTGAAACCATTAAACACATGATTACAGTAACATCTGAAACCATTAAACACATGATTACAGTAACATCTGAAACCATTAAACACATGATTACAGTGACATCTGAAACCATTAAACACATGATTACAGTAACATCTGAAACCATTAAACACATGATTACAGTAACATCTGAAACCATTAAACACATGATTACAGTAACATCTGAAACCATGAAACACATTAAACATCTGAAACCATTAAACACATGATTACAGTAACATCTGAAACCATTAAACACATGATTACAGTAACATCTGAAACCATTAAACACATGATTACAGTAACATCTGAAACCATTAAACACATGATTACAGTGACATCTGCAACCATTAAACATTAAACACATGATTACAGTAACATCTGAAACTATTAAACACATGATTACAGTGACATCTGAAACCATTAAACACATGATTACAGTAACATCTGAAACCATTAAACATTACAGTAACATCTGAAACCATGATTACAGTGACATCTGAAACCATTAAACACATGATTACAGTAACATCTGAAACCATTAAACACATGATTACAGTGACATCTGAAACCATTAAACACATGATTACAGTGACATCTGAAACCATTAAACACATGATTACAGTAACATCTGAAACCATTAAACACATGATTACAGTAACATCTGAAACCATTAAACACATGATTACAGTAACATCTGAAACCATTAAACACATGATTACAGTAACATCTGAAACCATTAAACACATGATTACAGTAACATCTGAAACCATTAAACACATGATTACAGTGACATCTGAAACCATTAAACACATGATTACAGTAACATCTGAAACCATTAAACACATGATTACAGTAACATCTGAAACCATTAAACACATGATTACAGTAACATCTGAAACCATTAAACATTAAACACATGATTACAGTAACATCTGAAACCATTAAACATTAAACACATGATTACAGTAACATCTGAAACCATTAAACACATGATTACAGTAACATCTGAAACCATTAAACATTAAACACATGATTACAGTGACATCTGAAACCATTAAACACGTGATTACAGTAACATCTGAAACCATTAAACATTAAACACATGATTACAGTAACATCTGAAACCATTAAACACATGATTACAGTGACATCTGAAACCATTAAACACGTGATTACAGTAACATCTGAAACCATTAAACATTAAACACATGATTACAGTAACATCTGAAACCATTAAACACGTGATTACAGTAACACCTGAAACCATTAAACACGTGATTACAGTAACATCTGAAACCATTAAACACGTGATTACAGTAACATCTGAAACCATTAAACACGTGATTACAGTAACATCTGAAACCATTAAACACATGATTACAGTAACATCTGAAACCATTAAACACATGATTACAGTAACATCTGAAAACATTAAACACATGATTACAGTGACATCTGAAACCATTAAACACATGATTACAGTAACATCTGAAACCATTAAACATTAAACACATGATTACAGTAACATCTGAAACCATTAAACACATGATTACAGTGACATCTGAAACCATTAAACACATGATTACAGTGACATCTGAAACCATTAAACACATGATTACAGTAACATCTGAAACCATTAAACACATGATTACAGTAACATCTGAAACCATTAAACACATGATTACAGTGACATCTGAAACCATTAAACATTAAACACATGATTACAGTAACATCTGAAACCATTAAACACATGATTACAGTGACATCTGAAACCATTAAACACGTGATTACAGTAACATCTGAAACCATTAAACATTAAACACATGATTACAGTAACATCTGAAACCATTAAACACATGATTACAGTGACATCTGAAACCATTAAACACGTGATTACAGTAACATCTGAAACCATTAAACATTAAACACATGATTACAGTAACATCTGAAACCATTAAACACGTGATTACAGTAACACCTGAAACCATTAAACACGTGATTACAGTAACATCTGAAACCATTAAACACGTGATTACAGTAACATCTGAAACCATTAAACACGTGATTACAGTAACATCTGAAACCATTAAACACATGATTACAGTAACATCTGAAACCATTAAACACATGATTACAGTAACATCTGAAAACATTAAACACATGATTACAGTGACATCTGAAACCATTAAACACATGATTACAGTAACATCTGAAACCATTAAACATTAAACACATGATTACAGTAACATCTGAAACCATTAAACACATGATTACAGTGACATCTGAAACCATTAAACACATGATTACAGTGACATCTGAAACCATTAAACACATGATTACAGTAACATCTGAAACCATTAAACACATGATTACAGTGACATCTGAAACCATTAAACACATGATTACAGTGACATCTGAAACCATTAAACACATGATTACAGTAACATCTGAAATCATTAAACACATGATTACAGTAACATCTGAAACCATTAAACACATGATTACAGTGACATCTGAAACCATTAAACACATGATTACAGTAACATCTGAAACCATTAAACACGTGATTACAGTAACATCTGAAACCATTAAACACATGATTACAGTAACATCTGAAGCCATTAAACATTAAACACGTGATTACAGTGACATCTGAAACCATTAAACACATGATTACAGTGACATCTGAAACCATTAAACACATGATTACAGTAACATCTGAAACCATTAAACATTAAACACATGATTACAGTAACATCTGAAACCATTAAACACATGATTACAGTAACATCTGAAACCATTAAACACATTTTTACAGTAACATCTGAAACCATTAAACACATGATTACAGTGACATCTGAAACCATTAAACATTAAACACATGATTACAGTAACATCTGAAACCATTAAACACATGATTACAGTAACATCTGAAACCATTAAACACATTTTTACAGTAACACATCAAAAACCATTAAATAAATGATTACAGTAACATCTGAAACCATAAACATGTAACACATCATTACAGTAACATCTGAAACCATTAAACATGTAACACATTACAGTAACACATTATTACAGTAACACATTTTTACAGTAACATGTTATTACAGTAATATCTGAAACCATTAAACACATCATTACAGTAACATGTTATTACAGTAACACACTGTCTGGTCCACCTTGATGTGTTTAGCTGCATCTGGAAACACCAGGTCATATTAAACATTAAAAACATACATTATTATTACTACAGTATATTAACACATGACACAATGTCAGATTCAGAACAGACAACCCCCCACCCACCCCCAGCCTTAAAATGTATCCAACAGCATTCATATACTGTCTGGACTTTGGCACCTGGCATAGATTATGCCAGTAGATTATAACGTTGTTGAATTGTAATTGTATGTATTGAGGTCGCCTACAATGTGTGATGTGACAATGTTACTTCTGTTTTTTTGACATTCTACATTCAACACAGTTTGTCAACTTTTACAATATTCCAAATCCCCATAATTTCACAGTTCCCACCATATGTTCTGATGCCACGACATCGCATTGCTGTGACACAAACAATACGACGTAACAAATCAAAGGTCACTCCTGCACATCCACTACTTTGTAGCAAAGCCAAAACTTTGAATATAAAATACATTGGCAATGTATACTCTGAACAGATGAATCTATTCCATGCGAGGACGACTGTGCAGTGAAACCAGGCTACCTTATCAGCTAGAGGAGTTTTGGTTCAGTTTAAAGACTCACAGTTTCTGTGTCGCAGACTCTGGCACACGGCGGCAGCAGGCGCAAGCATAGCAGGGTTTTCGGTAAACGTCGCTCCATACCTCGAGACGGAGGACAGAACCCTCAGGTATCCCGTCATGGTTCACCGGAGAGACGGTTATGACCACGAGGACAGGTCTTATATGAATGAATACCCGACAGCCGGTAAATAAATGAGGCTAGGTATATTTTATGGGCGTCCGTCCGGTTATATTCAACACACTTAAGCGTCACCAATCAAGTTTCCATCCAACCATTTCATGCAGATGAATGACCTGACCTATGAAAAAAGTCATGACAGGGCTGATGTAAACATGAAATGTCGGTATTTTTTTTTTTAAATGCTGACAGATATATTGTTCATTCGACATGGTGGGATCTTTTTGTGTCTGTAAAATGTATTATGCGAGAAATGGAGGTTGGATACGCAAATATTGATTTAATAAACTTGGAGTCACACAATGATACGTTGTGTGGTCCTACCACTAGGACTCTGGAAAGCATGCAATTTATTAGGCTACTGATAAAATAAATGAGGAACTTCACAGGGTGGTGAATGTGGATGGTGATGAGCTTGATGCACCTTTCCAATAAATATCGAGGGTCTTATTCTGGTGACATGATGAGTGATGCTTGGCTGCCGATTGACAAATACAAATAATATCGCTCTACTCCATAATAAAC